>NW_026991088.1:0-207344 GCF_036250125.1 Pseudopipra pipra
GCTTCCCTGTGCAGTGCTCTCTAATAGCTCTCCACTGGCATGGTGAAAAATGTTGTCATTGTGTTTTGTTCGAGGATGGGAAGCAGGACCTGGGGGAAAATGCCATTCTGTTAGGTGCAGAGGGAAATAATTCTCCTTTGAAGTCAAATGTACTGGGTTTTGCACGAGCCTCGTCTGCCTTATGTTTGAATTGCTTTCTGTTCTCGGCAGTTGTTTTAAATTAAACTTTTATTTTGTGTCTCCCCCCTCAGCATCCTGTCCGAGACAAAGCTACCTTTCTTTCCTCGTGGGAATGGACCGGCCGGGCTTTGGCAATCTGTCCCCTCGAAAGACAAAGTGACCTCTTGCAGCAGGGGAAGACTGAAGCAAGGGGTGCCAGGAAGAACTGGAGTCTCTGGAGAATAAAAGCTGGAAGTATGGCCCCGAAAGTCCCCAGCCCCGGGTGGTCAGTGGTCTGACTTGCACGGACCGGTGGCCTTGGCCAGGAGCGGTCCTGTGGGAAGCACCTTTGCCCAGGCTGTAATTTTAATTTCCACTGGGTGCTGGCAAAGCCCCCCTGGGGGTGAGCCCCAGTGCCTGGCAGGAGCGGAGCGGGCTTGCGGGGAGGTGTTCACCCGGTCAGCGTCAGGAACCATCCTAACTGAGGCCTCGGTGAGTGCTTTTTGTGTGACTGGAGAGTGAAGCTGTGTGAATGACCTGGCTATTGCTCAGTGTACTCCTAATTAAAGTGCCTTTTACTCCGTGTTCCCAGGCTGCCTCTTTCCCTTCGGTCGCCGTGTGTGTGCCGGACACCTCTGGCAGGACTAACCCTGTGGCTTTTATGTCCAACGTGCTGTATGCCTGCAGGTAAGAAAAGCTGGGAGTGCAGTCCCTCTGCTTTGGTTGCTGTGTCTCTTGGGAGTTATTTTGGAGGGGAATGAGAGAGCGATTTGGTTTGAAGGGGACCTTCAAAGGCCACCCTGCCTTGCGTGGGCAGGGGCACCTTCCACTCTCATCCCTGGTTGGATGCTGCAGGTCCCATCCAGCCTGGCCTGGAACACTTGCAGGGATCCAGGGGCAGGCTCAGCTTCCCTGTGCGGTGTGCTCTAGTAGCTCTCCACTGGCATGGTGAAAAATGTTGTCAGCGTGTTTTGTTCGAGGATGGGAAGCAGGACCTGGGGGAAAATGCCATTCTGTTAGGTGCAGAGGGAAATAATTCTCCTTTGAAGTCAAATGTACTGGGTTTTGCACGAGCCTCGTCTGCCTTATGTTTGAATTGCTTTCTATTCTCGGCAGTTGTTTTAAATTAAACTTTTATTTTGTGTCTCCCCCCTCAGCATCCTGTCCGAGACAAAGCTACCTTTCTTTCCTCGTGGGAATGGACCGGCCGGGCTTTGGCAATCTGTCCCCTCGAAAGACAAAGTGACCTCTTCCAACAGGGGAAGACTGAAGCAAGGGGTGCCAGGAAGAACTGGAGTCCCTGGAGAATAAAAGCTGGAAGTATGGCCCCGAAAGTCCCCAGCCCCGGGTGGTCAGTGGTCTGACTTGCACGGACCGGTGGCCTTGGCCAGGAGCGGTCCTGTGGGAAGCACCTTTGCCCAGGCTGTAATTTTAATTTCCACTGGGTGCTGGCAAAGCCCCCCTGGGGGTGAGCCCCAGTGCCTGGCAGGAGCGGAGCGGGCTTGCGGGGAGGTGTTCACCCGGTCAGCGTCAGGAACCATCCTAACTGAGGCCTCGGTGAGTGCTTTTTGTGTGACTGGAGAGTGAAGCTGTGTGAATGACCTGGCTATTGCTCAGTGTACTCCTAATTAAAGTGCCTTTTACTCCGTGTTCCCAGGCTGCCTCTTTCCCTTCGGTCGCCGTGGACACTGTGCCGGACACCTCTGGCAGGACTAACCCTGTGGCTTTTATGTCCAACGTGCTGTATGCCTGCAGGTAAGAAAAGCTGGGAGTGCAGTCCCTCTGCTTTGGTTGCTGTGTCTCTTGGGAGTTATTTTGGAGGGGAATGAGAGAGCGATTTGGTTTGAAGGGGACCTTCAAAGGCCACCCTGCCTTGCGTGGGCAGGGGCACCTTCCACTCTCATCCCCGGCTGGATGCTGCAGGTCCCATCCAGCCTGGCCTGGAACACTTGCAGGGATCCAGGGGCAGGCTCGGCTTCCCTGTGCAGTGCTCTCTAATAGCTCTCCACTGGCATGGTGAAAAATGTTGTCAGTGTGTTTTGTTCGAGGATGGGAAGCAGGACCTGGGGGAAAATGCCATTCTGTTAGGTGCAGAGGGAAATAATTCTCCTTTGAAGTCAAATGGGTTTTGCACGAGCCTCGTCTGCCTTATGTTTGAATTGCTTTCTGTTCTCGGCAGTTGTTTTAAGTTAAACTTTTATTTTGTGTCTCCCCCCTCAGCATCCTGTCCGAGACAAAGCTACCTTTCTTTCCTCGTGGGAATGGACCGGCCGGGCTTTGGCAATCTGTCCCCTCGAAAGACAAAGTGACCTCTTGCAGCAGGGGAAGACTGAAGCAAGGGGTGCCAGGAAGAACTGGAGTCTCTGGAGAATAAAAGCTGGAAGCGTGCCCCCGAAAGTCCCCAGCCCCGGGTGGTCAGTGGTCTGACTTGCACGGACCGGTGGCCTTGGCCAGGAGCGGTCCTGCCGTGCTGTAATTTGAATTTCCTGCCCAGGCTGTAATTTTAATTTCCACTGGGTGCTGGCAAAGCTCCCCTGGGGGTGAGCCCCAGTGCCTGGCAGGAGCGGAGCGGGCTTGCGGGGCCCTCCTGGCAGGCGTTGTGTCTAAGGGAAGGGTAGGGGGGCCTTTGTCTGTCCCAGAGGAGCTTCAGTGTTCTTTGTTGCTCTCTGGAGGACTAAGAACTAAAAAAAATAAAAGCAAACGAGAAAGAAAAGAAAAGAAAATGAAATGAAAAATAAATAGAATAAAAAATTAAGGCAATAAAGAAGGAAAATGAAAGAAAAAAAATCAAAGCGAGCAAAGTAAAAAGGCCCTAATAAAATGCCAAGTGAAATGAAAGGGAAAACCAGGGCTTCTTGGGCACCCCGGGGTTTACTCCCCGCCTCGCCCCGCCCCGCCCCGCCCCGCCGTCCGCCCCGTGACTTGGGGGTCCCCCCTAAAGTATGAGAAGGGGACCCGAAAAGGTGGTCGGGGGAAGGGCGGGGAGCCGAAAAGGCAGCGGAGGGGGTGCCGCGAAATGTGAGGGAGGGGCCGGGGCAAAGCGGGCGAGGCGCGCGCAGCGAGAGCGAGCGAAGGCGGGCGGTGTGGGGGGGGCAGGCAAGGTGGCGACGGCGGCGCCTGCGCAGTCGTAAGCGAGACGCCGGCGATCACGAGGTAAGTGAGGGCGGGCGGGCGAGGGCAAGCGGCGACGCATGCGCAGTGGCTCCTGTGCCGCTGCAGCGCTCCCCGCTCGACTTGAGGGCCGGCTCCGGCGGCACGGCGGGAGCTGCGGTCTCCCGTCTCTCCCGGGGTGTGCGCGGGGGGAATAACGTGAAGATTTTTGGGGCGAAAGCGCAGAAATTAGCGAGGGTCGTTGTCCGGGTAAAGCGGGGCACCGGAAGTAGAGAGCGACCGGGCTGTTTTGGAGGGCGCACCACCCGGACCGGAAGTGCTGCGAGGCCGTACACAAAGATGGCGGCGCCATGACCGGAAGTCCTCCAAGGCCGTACACAAAGATGGCGGCCCCGGCCCGGAAGTCGCCCCGAGGCCACACTCAAGATGGCGCCGCCAGGACCGGAACTTAGCCCGGCCACACTCAAGATGGCGGCGAGAGGCCCCCTCGCCTCAGAGAGGCGTTTTTCCTGGTGCCTGACCTCCGCTCCGCCCCGGACCCCCGCCCCGCGCCCGCAGCGCCGTCTCGCCGCGCCGCTTCCCGCTGTGGGGACGGGGCGGGGCGCTCGGCGGCGCCGGGCGCGGGCGGCGGGTTCGCGGGCGGCGGCAGGCACCGGCGCCGGCAGCCCCCTCTCGGCGACGCGGCGCGCCGCGCAGGCGCAGGATCCCAGGTGGTCGCCGCCCTCCCGCCCGCCCCGCTCCGCTCCGCTCCGCTCCCGCCGTGCCCCGGAGATGCTGTCGGGGCTGCGCCGCCGCCTCCCCCCCCCGGAAGCGACCCACGGCGGCGGATCCGACGTCGGGCTCTGCAGGAGATCGTCGCCGGGGTAAGCGGGGGCCCGGCGGGGGGGCGGCGGCCGCTCTTCTGCCTCTCCCGCGGCCAGCGGGGCCTGCAGGCAGGGGAAGCGACAGGCAGGTTTCTCGCCTCTGCGGAGACACTCGCACCTGCGTGCCGCCGCCAGGAGAAGGGGCGGCGAGAGCGGCAGGCGGCAGGGCCGGGCTCGGATGTGCCCTGGCATCGCACCCCCCCCGCGGGGAGGGTCTGTGCCGCCTCAGGGACAGAGGAAGCGGATCTTGCAGGACCCCTTTGTTCGCTCGTTGAGCTCGCAAGAGACACAAGGGGCATGAAATCCCAGGGCAGCTGCGCCTGCCGGAGGGGTTGCAGGGAGAAGCAGCTGGGGGGGGGGGGGGGGGGTTTGCTCTCTGCCCCTTTGCCACCTTCCCCTCGCTTCCCTGGGACTGCAGGGAATCCCAGCTCCCCTTGGCTTCTCCGGGGGCCTCGCGGCAGGGTTTCGAAGTGTGGCCCTGAGATTTTCTGGCCTTGGAACTGATGGCTGTTTCGGGGCACGTCTCCCCGGGCAGTGTGTCTTTTAACGCTTGCCGGGGCAGGAGAATTACGGCGGAAGAAAGCAAAGAAAGCCCAGAGCCTGGAGTAGGCAGGCCCGGGCCTCTGGCGAGCCCAGGCCTTGCTGCTCGGTGCCGATTGTGCCCGGGGCTTGTTCCTCACCGTTGGGGTCCAAATGAGAGGGGAGCAAGAGGCAGAACAGCCCGCTGCTGCTGCTGCTGCTGCTGCTGCTGCTGCTGCTGCTGCTGCTGGGGCTGAACTGTCTGCAGTGCCCGGGGGCCGGGCAGGACTTGGCCCCGATGCCTGCATTGCTCTGCAGCGGCCAGGGAGGGGTCCCAAAAGTCATCCCCCCGCCTGCTGTGCTGCACAGCAGGGGCTGGCTAGGCCGGTTCCCGGCCGGGGGAGCCCGGGGGAGGCCGTGCTGGGGCTGAGGGGCTGCTGCTCTCTGGGCCTCTCGGGCTTTGCCTTGGAATCCCAAAGCCTGGGCCTGCGCGGGGGGGAGGAGGCAAAGGGGACTGTAAATTGGTCTGTTGGGGAGTGTTTTGGGGCCGAGTTCATGCTCTTGGCTTGTTGTGTGTCAATTCCCAGCCTCGGTCAGGGCTTCGCGGGGAGCGTTGCTGCTGCCGCTGCCGCCGCCGCCGGGAGAGAGAAGTCCTTTGGGAAGCCGGGATAAAAACAGCAACTCTGTGAATTGCCCAGCTTTTCCTAGGGAAGGGCAGGTTTTAGGGAAGAAAGGCCCGTCCTCGCGAAAGGCGCCGCGGGTCTCGCAAGGGGGGGGCCGCGCGGCTGCAGTGCCGTTCCCGGCCGTGTCCGCCAGGCGGCGACTGCGAGGCGGCGCCCGGCGGTCGGGGCGGGCTGGGAAGCGGAGAGCTGGAGTGTTTTGGCACTGCCGGGCTTCTCCGAGCTTCAATCCGGAGTCGGAGCTTTTTGTGGGACTGCACAGCGAAGCTGCCTGTGGGAATGACCCGGCTGTTGCTCGGTGTACTCCTAACGACAGTGTCTTTTACTCCGTGTTCCCAGGCTGCCTCTTTTCCTTCGGTCGCCGTGGACACTGTGCCGGACGCCTCTGGCAGGACTAACTACCGTGGCTTTTACGTCCAGCGTGCTGTGCTGTGAACCTGCAGGTAAGAAAAGCTGGGAGTGCAGTCCCTCTGCTTTGGTTGCTGTGTCTCTTTGGGAGTTGTTTCGGAGGGGAATGAGAGAGCGATTTGGTTTGAAGGGGACCTTCAAAGGCCACCCTGCCTTCCGTGGGCAGGGGCACCTTCCACTCTCATCCCCGGTTGGATGCTGCAGGTCCCATCCAGCCTGGCCTGGAACACTTGCAGGGATCCAGAGGCAGGCTCAGCTTCCCTGTGCAGTGCTCTCTAGTAGCTCTCCACTGGCATGGTGAAAAATGTTGTCAGTGTGTTTTGTTCGAGGATGGGAAGCAGGACCGGGGTGAAAATTGCGTTCTCTGAGGTGCAGAGGGAAATAATTCTCCTTTGAAGTCAAATGTACTGGGTTTTGCACGAGCCTCGTCTGCCTTATGTTTGAATTGCTTTCTATTCTCGGCAGTTGTTTTAAATTAAACTTTTATTTTGTGTCTCCCCCCTCAGCATCCTGTCCGAGACAAAGCTACCTTTCTTTCCTCGTGGGAATGGACCGGCCGGGCTTTGGCAATCTGTCCCCTCGAAAGACAAAGTGACCTCTTCCAACAGGGGAAGACTGAAGCAAGGGGTGCCAGGAAGAACTGGAGTCTCTGGAGAATAAAAGCTGGAAGTATGGCCCCGAAAGTCCCCAGCCCCAGGTGATCAGTGGTCTGACTTGCACGGAGCAGTGGCCTTGGCCAGGAGCGGTCCTGCCGGCCTGTACTTTTAATTTCCTGCCCAGGCTGTAATTTTAATTTCCACTGGGTGCTGGCAAAGCCCCCCTGGGGGTGAGCCCCAGTGCCTGGCAGGAGCGGAGCGGGCTTGCGGGGAGGTGTTCACCCGGTCAGCGTCAGGAACCATCCTAACTGAGGCCTCGGTGAGTGCTTTTTGTGTGACTGGACAGTGAAGCTGTGTGAATGACCTGGCTATTGCTCAGTGTACTCCTAATTAAAGTGCCTTTTACTCCGTGTTCCCAGGCTGCCTCTTTCCCTTCGGTCGCCGTGTGTGTGCCGGACACCTCTGGCAGGACTAACCCTGTGGCTTTTATGTCCAACGTGCTGTATGCCTGCAGGTAAGAAAAGCTGGGAGTGCAGTCCCTCTGCTTTGGTTGCTGTGTCTCTTTGGGAGTTATTTTGGAGGGGAAATTTGGTTTGAAGGGGACCTTCAAAGGCCACCCTGCCTTCCGTGGGCAGGGGCACCTTCCACTCTCATCCCCGGTTGGATGCTGCAGGTCCCATCCAGCCTGGCCTGGAACACTTGCAGGGATCCAGGGGCAGCCTCGGCTTCCCTGTGCAGTGCTCTCTAATAGCTCTCCACTGGCATGGTGAAAAATGTTGTCATTGTGTTTTGTTCGAGGATGGGAAGCAGGACCTGGGGGAAAATGCCATTCTGTTAGGTGCAGAGGGAAATAATTCTCCTTTGAAGTCAAATGTACTGGGTTTTGCACGAGCCTCGTCTGCCTTATGTTTGAATTGCTTTCTGTTCTCGGCAGTTGTTTTAAATTAAACTTTTATTTTGTGTCTCCCCCCTCAGCATCCTGTCCGAGACAAAGCTACCTTTCTTTCCTCGTGGGAATGGACCGGCCGGGCTTTGGCAATCTGTCCCCTCGAAAGACAAAGTGACCTCTTGCAGCAGGGGAAGACTGAAGCAAGGGGTGCCAGGAAGAACTGGAGTCTCTGGAGAATAAAAGCTGGAAGTATGGCCCCGAAAGTCCCCAGCCCCGGGTGGTCAGTGGTCTGACTTGCACGGACCGGTGGCCTTGGCCAGGAGCGGTCCTGTGGGAAGCACCTTTGCCCAGGCTGTAATTTTAATTTCCACTGGGTGCTGGCAAAGCCCCCCTGGGGGTGAGCCCCAGTGCCTGGCAGGAGCGGAGCGGGCTTGCGGGGAGGTGTTCACCCGGTCAGCGTCAGGAACCATCCTAACTGAGGCCTCGGTGAGTGCTTTTTGTGTGACTGGAGAGTGAAGCTGTGTGAATGACCTGGCTATTGCTCAGTGTACTCCTAATTAAAGTGCCTTTTACTCCGTGTTCCCAGGCTGCCTCTTTCCCTTCGGTCGCCGTGTGTGTGCCGGACACCTCTGGCAGGACTAACCCTGTGGCTTTTATGTCCAACGTGCTGTATGCCTGCAGGTAAGAAAAGCTGGGAGTGCAGTCCCTCTGCTTTGGTTGCTGTGTCTCTTGGGAGTTATTTTGGAGGGGAATGAGAGAGCGATTTGGTTTGAAGGGGACCTTCAAAGGCCACCCTGCCTTGCGTGGGCAGGGGCACCTTCCACTCTCATCCCTGGTTGGATGCTGCAGGTCCCATCCAGCCTGGCCTGGAACACTTGCAGGGATCCAGGGGCAGGCTCAGCTTCCCTGTGCGGTGTGCTCTAGTAGCTCTCCACTGGCATGGTGAAAAATGTTGTCAGCGTGTTTTGTTCGAGGATGGGAAGCAGGACCTGGGGGAAAATGCCATTCTGTTAGGTGCAGAGGGAAATAATTCTCCTTTGAAGTCAAATGTACTGGGTTTTGCACGAGCCTCGTCTGCCTTATGTTTGAATTGCTTTCTATTCTCGGCAGTTGTTTTAAATTAAACTTTTATTTTGTGTCTCCCCCCTCAGCATCCTGTCCGAGACAAAGCTACCTTTCTTTCCTCGTGGGAATGGACCGGCCGGGCTTTGGCAATCTGTCCCCTCGAAAGACAAAGTGACCTCTTCCAACAGGGGAAGACTGAAGCAAGGGGTGCCAGGAAGAACTGGAGTCCCTGGAGAAAAAAAGCTGGAAGTATGGCCCCGAAAGTCCCCAGCCCCGGGTGGTCAGTGGTCTGACTTGCACGGACCGGTGGCCTTGGCCAGGAGCGGTCCTGTGGGAAGCACCTTTGCCCAGGCTGTAATTTTAATTTCCACTGGGTGCTGGCAAAGCCCCCCTGGGGGTGAGCCCCAGTGCCTGGCAGGAGCGGAGCGGGCTTGCGGGGAGGTGTTCACCCGGTCAGCGTCAGGAACCATCCTAACTGAGGCCTCGGTGAGTGCTTTTTGTGTGACTGGAGAGTGAAGCTGTGTGAATGACCTGGCTATTGCTCAGTGTACTCCTAATTAAAGTGCCTTTTACTCCGTGTTCCCAGGCTGCCTCTTTCCCTTCGGTCGCCGTGGACACTGTGCCGGACACCTCTGGCAGGACTAACCCTGTGGCTTTTATGTCCAACGTGCTGTATGCCTGCAGGTAAGAAAAGCTGGGAGTGCAGTCCCTCTGCTTTGGTTGCTGTGTCTCTTGGGAGTTATTTTGGAGGGGAATGAGAGAGCGATTTGGTTTGAAGGGGACCTTCAAAGGCCACCCTGCCTTGCGTGGGCAGGGGCACCTTCCACTCTCATCCCCGGCTGGATGCTGCAGGTCCCATCCAGCCTGGCCTGGAACACTTGCAGGGATCCAGGGGCAGGCTCGGCTTCCCTGTGCAGTGCTCTCTAATAGCTCTCCACTGGCATGGTGAAAAATGTTGTCAGTGTGTTTTGTTCGAGGATGGGAAGCAGGACCTGGGGGAAAATGCCATTCTGTTAGGTGCAGAGGGAAATAATTCTCCTTTGAAGTCAAATGGGTTTTGCACGAGCCTCGTCTGCCTTATGTTTGAATTGCTTTCTGTTCTCGGCAGTTGTTTTAAGTTAAACTTTTATTTTGTGTCTCCCCCCTCAGCATCCTGTCCGAGACAAAGCTACCTTTCTTTCCTCGTGGGAATGGACCGGCCGGGCTTTGGCAATCTGTCCCCTCGAAAGACAAAGTGACCTCTTGCAGCAGGGGAAGACTGAAGCAAGGGGTGCCAGGAAGAACTGGAGTCTCTGGAGAATAAAAGCTGGAAGCGTGCCCCCGAAAGTCCCCAGCCCCAGGTGGTCAGTGGTCTGACTTGCACGGACCGGTGGCCTTGGCCAGGAGCGGTCCTGCCGGCCTGTAATTTGAATTTCCTGCCCAGGCTGTAATTTTAATTTCCACTGGGTGCTGGCAAAGCCCCCCTGGGGGTGAGCCCCAGTGCCTGGCAGGAGCGGAGCGGGCTTGCGGGGCCCTCCTGGCAGGCGTTGTGTCTAAGGGAAGGGTAGGGGGGCCTTTGTCTGTCCCAGAGGAGCTTCAGTGTTCTTTGTTGCTCTCTGGAGGACTAAGAACTAAAAAAAATAAAAGCAAACGAGAAAGAAAAGAAAAGAAAATGAAATGAAAAATAAATAGAATAAAAAATTAAGGCAATAAAGAAGGAAAATGAAAGAAAAAAAATCAAAGCGAGCAAAGTAAAAAGGCCCTAATAAAATGCCAAGTGAAATGAAAGGGAAAACCAGGGCTTCTTGGGCACCCCGGGGTTTACTCCCCGCCTCGCCCCGCCCCGCCCCGCCCCGCCGTCCGCCCCGTGACTTGGGGGTCCCCCCTAAAGTATGAGAAGGGGACCCGAAAAGGTGGTCGGGGGAAGGGCGGGGAGCCGAAAAGGCAGCGGAGGGGGTGCCGCGAAATGTGAGGGAGGGGCCGGGGCAAAGCGGGCGAGGCGCGCGCAGCGAGAGCGAGCGAAGGCGGGCGGTGTGGGGGGGGCAGGCAAGGTGGCGACGGCGGCGCCTGCGCAGTCGTAAGCGAGACGCCGGCGATCACGAGGTAAGTGAGGGCGGGCGGGCGAGGGCAAGCGGCGACGCATGCGCAGTGGCTCCTGTGCCGCTGCAGCGCTCCCCGCTCGACTTGAGGGCCGGCTCCGGCGGCACGGCGGGAGCTGCGGTCTCCCGTCTCTCCCGGGGTGTGCGCGGGGGGAATAACGTGAAGATTTTTGGGGCGAAAGCGCAGAAATTAGCGAGGGTCGTTGTCCGGGTAAAGCGGGGCACCGGAAGTAGAGAGCGACCGGGCTGTTTTGGAGGGCGCACCACCCGGACCGGAAGTGCTGCGAGGCCGTACACAAAGATGGCGGCGCCATGACCGGAAGTCCTCCAAGGCCGTACACAAAGATGGCGGCCCCGGCCCGGAAGTCGCCCCGAGGCCACACTCAAGATGGCGCCGCCAGGACCGGAACTTAGCCCGGCCACACTCAAGATGGCGGCGAGAGGCCCCCTCGCCTCAGAGAGGCGTTTTTCCTGGTGCCTGACCTCCGCTCCGCCCCGGACCCCCGCCCCGCGCCCGCAGCGCCGTCTCGCCGCGCCGCTTCCCGCTGTGGGGACGGGGCGGGGCGCTCGGCGGCGCCGGGCGCGGGCGGCGGGTTCGCGGGCGGCGGCAGGCACCGGCGCCGGCAGCCCCCTCTCGGCGACGCGGCGCGCCGCGCAGGCGCAGGATCCCAGGTGGTCGCCGCCCTCCCGCCCGCCCCGCTCCGCTCCGCTCCGCTCCCGCCGTGCCCCGGAGATGCTGTCGGGGCTGCGCCGCCGCCTCCCCCCCCCGGAAGCGACCCACGGCGGCGGATCCGACGTCGGGCTCTGCAGGAGATCGTCGCCGGGGTAAGCGGGGGCCCGGCGGGGGGGCGGCGGCCGCTCTTCTGCCTCTCCCGCGGCCAGCGGGGCCTGCAGGCAGGGGAAGCGACAGGCAGGTTTCTCGCCTCTGCGGAGACACTCGCACCTGCGTGCCGCCGCCAGGAGAAGGGGCGGCGAGAGCGGCAGGCGGCAGGGCCGGGCTCGGATGTGCCCTGGCATCGCACCCCCCCCGCGGGGAGGGTCTGTGCCGCCTCAGGGACAGAGGAAGCGGATCTTGCAGGACCCCTTTGTTCGCTCGTTGAGCTCGCAAGAGACACAAGGGGCATGAAATCCCAGGGCAGCTGCGCCTGCCGGAGGGGTTGCAGGGAGAAGCAGCTGGGGGGGGGGGGTTTGCTCTCTGCCCCTTTGCCACCTTCCCCTCGCTTCCCTGGGACTGCAGGGAATCCCAGCTCCCCTTGGCTTCTCCGGGGGCCTCGCGGCAGGGTTTCGAAGTGTGGCCCTGAGATTTTCTGGCCTTGGAACTGATGGCTGTTTCGGGGCACGTCTCCCCGGGCAGTGTGTCTTTTAACGCTTGCCGGGGCAGGAGAATTACGGCGGAAGAAAGCAAAGAAAGCCCAGAGCCTGGAGTAGGCAGGCCCGGGCCTCTGGCGAGCCCAGGCCTTGCTGCTCGGTGCCGATTGTGCCCGGGGCTTGTTCCTCACCGTTGGGGTCCAAATGAGAGGGGAGCAAGAGGCAGAACAGCCCGCTGCTGCTGCTGCTGCTGCTGCTGCTGCTGCTGCTGCTGGGGCTGAACTGTCTGCAGTGCCCGGGGGCCGGGCAGGACTTGGCCCCGATGCCTGCATTGCTCTGCAGCGGCCAGGGAGGGGTCCCAAAAGTCATCCCCCCGCCTGCTGTGCTGCACAGCAGGGGCTGGCTAGGCCGGTTCCCGGCCGGGGGAGCCCGGGGGAGGCCGTGCTGGGGCTGAGGGGCTGCTGCTCTCTGGGCCTCTCGGGCTTTGCCTTGGAATCCCAAAGCCTGGGCCTGCGCGGGGGGGAGGAGGCAAAGGGGACTGTAAATTGGTCTGTTGGGGAGTGTTTTGGGGCCGAGTTCATGCTCTTGGCTTGTTGTGTGTCAATTCCCAGCCTCGGTCAGGGCTTCGCGGGGAGCGTTGCTGCTGCCGCCGCCGCCGGGAGAGAGAAGTCCTTTGGGAAGCCGGGATAAAAACAGCAACTCTGTGAATTGCCCAGCTTTTCCTAGGGAAGGGCAGGTTTTAGGGAAGAAAGGCCCGTCCTCGCGAAAGGCGCCGCGGGTCTCGCAAGGGGGGGGCCGCGCGGCTGCAGTGCCGTTCCCGGCCGTGTCCGCCAGGCGGCGACTGCGAGGCGGCGCCCGGCGGTCGGGGCGGGCTGGGAAGCGGAGAGCTGGAGTGTTTTGGCACTGCCGGGCTTCTCCGAGCTTCAATCCGGAGTCGGAGCTTTTTGTGGGACTGCACAGCGAAGCTGCCTGTGGGAATGACCCGGCTGTTGCTCGGTGTACTCCTAACGACAGTGTCTTTTACTCCGTGTTCCCAGGCTGCCTCTTTTCCTTCGGTCGCCGTGGACACTGTGCCGGACGCCTCTGGCAGGACTAACTACCGTGGCTTTTACGTCCAGCGTGCTGTGCTGTGAACCTGCAGGTAAGAAAAGCTGGGAGTGCAGTCCCTCTGCTTTGGTTGCTGTGTCTCTTTGGGAGTTGTTTCGGAGGGGAATGAGAGAGCGATTTGGTTTGAAGGGGACCTTCAAAGGCCACCCTGTCTTCCGTGGGCAGGGGCACCTTCCACTCTCATCCCCGGTTGGATGCTGCAGGTCCCATCCAGCCTGGCCTGGAACACTTGCAGGGATCCAGGGGCAGGCTCAGCTTCCCTGTGCGGTGTGCTCTAGTAGCTCTCCACTGGCATGGTGAAAAATTTTGTCAGTGTGTTTTGTTCGAGGATGGGAAGCAGGACCTGGGGGTGAAAATTGCGTTCTCTGAGGTGCAGAGGGAAATAATTCTCCTTTGAAGTCAAATGTACTGGGTTTTGCACGAGCCTCGTCTGCCTTATGTTTGAATTGCTTTCTATTCTCGGCAGTTGTTTTAAATTAAACTTTTATTTTGTGTCTCCCCCCTCAGCATCCTGTCCGAGACAAAGCTACCTTTCTTTCCTCGTGGGAATGGACCGGCCGGGCTTTGGCAATCTGTCCCCTCGAAAGACAAAGTGACCTCTTCCAACAGGGGAAGACTGAAGCAAGGGGTGCCAGGAAGAACTGGAGTCTCTGGAGAATAAAAGCTGGAAGTATGGCCCCGAAAGTCCCCAGCCCCGGGTGATCAGTGGTCTGACTTGCACGGAGCAGTGGCCTTGGCCAGGAGCGGTCCTACCGGCCTGTACTTTTAATTTCCTGCCCAGGCTGTAATTTTAATTTCCACTGGGTGCTGGCAAAGCCCCCCTGGGGGTGAGCCCCAGTGCCTGGCAGGAGCGGAGCGGGCTTGCGGGGAGGTGTTCACCCGGTCAGCGTCAGGAACCATCCTAACTGAGGCCTCGGTGAGTGCTTTTTGTGTGACTGGACAGTGAAGCTGTGTGAATGACCTGGCTATTGCTCAGTGTACTCCTAATTAAAGTGCCTTTTACTCCGTGTTCCCAGGCTGCCTCTTACCCTTCGGTCGCCGTGGACACTGTGCCGGACACCTCTGGCAGGACTAACCCTGTGGCTTTTATGTCCAACGTGCTGTATGCCTGCAGGTAAGAAAAGCTGGGAGTGCAGTCCCTCTGCTTTGGTTGCTGTGTCTCTTGGGAGTTATTTTGGAGGGGAATGAGAGAGCGATTTGGTTTGAAGGGGACCTTCAAAGGCCACCCTGCCTTGCGTGGGCAGGGGCACCTTCCACTCTCATCCCTGGTTGGATGCTGCAGGTCCCATCCCTTCCACTGGGGGCAAAGGGCTGGGTGAGTGTGGGGTCCCCGAGCTGTGGGGTTGGGCTGTGCTGAGTGGGGCAGGTTGGTCCCTGTTGGTGAGCCCGAGCCTTGGCTTGGGGGTTCAGGAGCCCGGGGGGGCCAAGCTGGGGGGTGTTTGCAGCTCTGCCAGGTCTGGAGCTGACACAGCGCTGGGGGAGAGCCTGGAGCTGGGCTGGGCCGGGGGACAGACACAGGGGAGCTGGGGGAGGGTTTGGGACTCCCTGGGGGGAAAGGAGGGAAGGATGGGCTGGATGGAGCCACAGGCCTGTGCTCCTGGGAACACACTTGTCCAGGGCGCTGGGATCCGGGTCAAACTCCAGTTCCCCTCGTGTCCAGGGATGCAGGGTCTGAGGGATTGGATTTCCCTGGGGGTTGCAGGAGACCAGGAGTGAGAGGAAACATGGTGCCAGAGCAGGCTGTGTTTCCCTGTGAGGACAGAGAGCCTGTGGGCTGAGGTGAGATTGCTGTGAGTGTTGGGATGAGCATTCCAGAGAATGGGGAGCTTGGAATTCCAGGTGCTGATGGAACCATCGCCTTAGGTGTGTTTAGTTTGTGTCTGTGGGAGCTGGGATTAGGGCTGGAGAGCTGTTGCTGGGAACAAAGGGTGGAGAAAACCTGCTCCACGGATGTGTAAGGAAGGATGGAGTAGCAGGGAAGGGGAGTATTTCTAGACAGTATCAATATTCTCCATGTGGGATGGAGCAGCGATGGGGGTGGTTGGGTTTGGCCTGGGCCGGTCAGGATCCACCATAAACAACCCACCAGACCCTGAACCCTCACTGGACATGTCCAGCCCCTCAGCAGAAACCCAAGTCCTTCATTAACTGTTACAGAGGAAAAATGATTGGTAATTGCTTCTGATCTGTGGAGAATCTCCTTTGGAATGATCAAGCAGAGAGCGTACCAAGGCAAGCAGAGCATTTCGTTTGGCTCTTTTTTTTTTTCTGGTTTGTCATTTTCTGTTTGGCTTCAGTGTATTTTGTGTGCTCCTGTTCAGGAGGCAGTGTATTTTTACCTTGAAATTCGGGGTGATTTTGTTTGTTTGTTTAGGGTTTTTTTCTTTCCCAGTTGAATCAGGCCTAGTCCGATGTTGTCCTACAGGACTGCTTTGGTGCTGGGTCAGAGAGAGAGAAGGGGAATGACTTTTCATTCTCTTCCAAGCAGAAGTGGGAGGTTGTCTTGCCCCTCCCCAAAGCACTGCAGGCACATGGGAGTAGCTCCTTGCTGGCCCACCCAGTTCTCTGAGAAACACCTGTGGGGGAGAGGTTTAAGTCTTAATGACAATGCTCTGGTCTCTTGGTGGCAAAGAGTGGGTCCTACAGTCCCAGCCTGATGAGGGAGAACAGGAACCTCTGTTCTTCGTGCAAACCTTCTGTTGCTCCTTGTGCAGTCTTTTCTTTCCGTTGTATGTGTTACTGTCCAGAATCTCTCTAAGGAAAGCTGTTAGAAATTTAGAGGTAGGACTGGGATTTGGGTCTGTTCCCTACAAACTGCTGCAAAGCCTGAAGGACCGGGCTGATGAGTGTTCTTAACAAAGGGGGTTTATTAATATTCTGTCAGATTTCCCTCAGCTCTGGGCAGGACAGGCAAGGGTTCGGGTCGGGAATTGTGCAAGCAAGACCTGTTATTTCTCCTGTGCGTGTGTCAGTTTGGCAGAGCTGGGACAAGGAGGACTCGTGCGGGCACCTCCAGAGACAGCGGGAACGGGAGCGTGCTGCAGAGAAGGAAAGTTCCAGGGGGTGGGTGCTGAGAAATTTGTCCTTCCCTTGCCCTGTGCTCTGCACTCAGCAATGGATCAAGTGCAGAAGTTTCCTGGGGACCCTGGAAAATGAGGCCGGGTCTGCTAAGAAAAGTGGGGCCAAAAGAGCAGGACCTGGGTCTGCGAGCGTGGGAGAAACAAGGGCCGGGTCATCCTCTGCCTCCAGGAGGGAGGGCAGCAGGAAAGGCCACGGACTAAAGCACTGAAGTGCCGTTCCCCAGGGAGCCCCTGCCCAGCACTGAACTTGCTTGTGCACTTGCTGTCCCTTTCCCAGCGGAGCCGAAGCGTCGGGTGCGGGTGCCGGGGGGAGGGAGCTGCCAAGGACAAACTGGGAGGGTGTTTGCGAAGGAAGGGGGTAGAAGGAGCTCTTGACGTGCTTTTTTTCCTTCTTCATCCCACAGAATTGCCACGAGAGGAAATACCTCAGAGGGGCTTCCCTCCAGCTAAGCCCTGAATATGCCAGGAGGTTTCAGCCGGGAGAAAGGAGCTGTGGAAGAAAAGCAGCCTAAAAATAGCCAGCGGGGATCATCAGGTTTTCCAGCCAAGAAAAACAAGGACGGAGATGAGGGAATTGGGTTCCAATTCCTAATGATTTGGTGGGTGTAGGAATGATTTCTGTGTGTTTTCCAGTCCCTTTTGATTCCTGGGAAGATTTTAAAATGATGGCTTTAGCAATCAACTAAATTGGAGATGTTGTTTTTGAGAGGAAATGATGCCAAATAAATGCAGAGAGAGAGCGTGGAATCATCCGGGGCTCCTGGAGTGGTTTGGGTTGGAAAGGATCTCAGGGATCATCTCCTTCCATCCCCTGCCACAGGCAGGGACACCTTCTAATAGACATCCAGCCTGGCCTTGGCCACTTGCAGGGATGGGGCAGCCACAGCTTCTCTGTGCCAGGCCACCTCCCCACCCTCCCAGGGAAGAATGTTTCCCTTATGTGCAATCTTTCCCTTTCTTCTCTGCAGGAAGTGGGCTGGGACAAGGGAATTGGCTCCCACGAGGCCGAGGATCAGAGCGGGCTCTGCACAGGGGACGACTTCCACTTCCGAACGGGGAAGGGCACCTTCGTCCCCACCCCCGGCACGGGGACGGAGTAACATCTGCCTGCAGCTGGCTGGAGTTCCCCTTGGCTCTGGGCTTTCTGCCCACGAGCCAGGGATCATGGCCAGAGTCCTTCAAACCTGGGGAACAGTGGCCTTCACAGCATCCCTGCAGCCCGTCCAGGGCAGGCTGCTGCCCATCGGCCCCTGATCACAGGTGGATGTAGAAGTGATGGTGTTTAGGGAATGCTGATTGTGTTTCCCTGACTTTAGCAACGTGGTCATTAAAAAGAGAAAAATAACAAGTCTATGGAAATGCCCTGCACGTGGGAGCTTGCAGCGCTCGGGATTAAACTTGGCTCTCTAATGTTAAAACTGTGGGCGAGGGGCGGTGGCCGAGCAGGGCCAGCGGCGGTGCCGGACGGGGCCGGCCCGGGGGTCCCATCCCCGCGGGGTCGCAGCCGCGGGACCCGCCCCCGCCCCGCGCGGCCCCTCCCGGCGCGCCCCGCCCGGCGTTGGGGGCTGCGGCCGCTCCCGGCGCTGCCGAGGCTGCCGGGGAGGGACCGGCCTGTGCCGGGGGCACGGGGTTCGTTCCTTGGGTTCGAGGGCGGCAGCGGGAGCAGCGCTGCGGGGCGGGACGGGCGGGAGGGGCCGGGGGAGGGCGGGGAAGCCGCGGCGGGGTCCGGGGGCTGCAGCTCTCTGGCTTCCCGACTGGCTTTGCAGACATTTGCCACCTTCGGAGGAGGCACAAATCCCCGCGGAGCTGAGCAAGGGGTGCGGGGAGCGCAGGGAGCTGGGGCGGGGCTGTGACCAGGGCAGGGTGTGCGCAGTGCCCCAAACCCGCACCCAAAACCAGCCCGGAACAGCCCCAGAGCCCAGAGCGAAGCGCGGGGGGATCGCGCCGGGCCCGCCCCTCGACCCGCCCAGGCCCCGCCCCCCGGCTCTCGCCGGCCCCGCCGCTCGGCCCCGCCCTGCCCGCCCCCAAGAACGCCGCCGTCCCCGCTGCCCGCCTCGCTCCCCTTGTCCCGGGAGAGCTCCCGGCCGGGCCGTGACCGCGGAGCTCCCACCGCCCTTCCCCGGCCCCAGCAGCGCCCGCCGGGGCTGCGGCGGCGGCGGGAGCAGCGCTGAGGGAACGAGGGGCGGGGCCGGGCTGAGCGGGCGGGGCGGGGCCGCAGGGCCAGGCGGGCTGGGATTGGGCGGAGGCGCTCGATGCTGATTGGGCAGCGCTGCCGGCCCGCGGTATAAAGGGCCGGCGGGGCAGGTGCGGGCGGTTGTGTGTGAGGGCTGAGGGTGGGGCCCCGCTGCTGCCCGGGCTGCGGAGGGGAGAGCGCCTTGGCCAATGGGTTATGGACCGGGGGAGCCGGGGGGCGTTTAGGGGCGCCTTGTGCTGGGCAGCGGGGACCAGGTAAGCTCCTTACCTGCCGGGTGACCCCGGGGGGAGCCGTGGCCGGGCTGCGGGGCTGGTGCTCTCTGGGTGTCTCGGGTTTTGCTTTGGGATCCCAAACCCTTTCCCCGTGCAGGGTTATGAGGCAAAGACTGCTTTAACTTGGTTTTTTTGTGCTGCGTTAATGCTTTTTACTCGTTCTGTGTCCATTTGCAGCCTCGCTCGTGGTTTCCCCTGGGGCGGAGGCGAGTTGTGCTTCCTGCGGGGAGAGAGAAGGGCCTTGGGAAGCTGCTCCATGAGCCACAGCTGTGCCGAGCCCGGGAGTCTGTCCAGGTAAGAGCAGGGCTTGTACTGTCAGGGAGGAGCTGGGTTTGCTGTTGGAAGGTAGAATGTGCCCGTGCCTTTCAATGCAAGGACAGGGAGAAGCTGGGAGGGACCCTGAGCAGGTTTGGTGGCACGACAGCAGTTTGAAAAGACCTTGACTGTGGGGGAAGTGACCAGGAAAAATGATTCCTTTTTTGCAGGGAGGCAGTTTGCAAGGACAGGGGGGTTGCTGTGCTCTCTAGCAAAAATACTGCCCTTGGGATGTCCAGGGTGAGGAAATGTTGACCACGTGTGGGCTGGAGCAAAGGTGTGTGGGTGCCTGTGTGTGACACCCGTGGGTGTGCAGGAAGGGGGTTCTGGTGCCATTGGAGCTGCCAGGGAGCCAAAAAGGGCACAGTTGTCTGAAAAAGGCAAAAAGTCTCAGCCTCTGTTGACACCTGCACCAAAGGAGATGCAAAGTTTCCCTTTCTCATCTGCAGACTTCACAAAGCTCCCCAGGAAAGGAAGCTTTAGATTCGTCCCCAGCTTTATGCTAAAGGTTTCCTTCCTCCTATCTCAGCACCCTTTCTGCTGCTGGGAGAGCACGAGGTGGATGGAGAGGATCCCCAGGCATCTGCAGGCACAAGGGACTCGTACAACTGCGATTTTCCTACAGCCCTTGCGGAAGGGACTTCCAGGATACTCCTGGGAATGTGCCAATTCTCCTGCTGGAGCTTTTCTGTGAAATATTTGAACACAAAGGGTAAAATTAAGTCAGGTCTGTTCTGGAGTATGTTACACTTGTGCAAAACTCCTTTCTTCTGTTTATTTTCTGTTCTGAAAAGCACAGTCTGGGGTTCCTGGGCACTTCCTATTGAGTGATTCCATGAAAAAAATTTTGTATTGAAAGGGGAAAGGAACTTTCTGTGGGAGGTCAGGTGTCCATGATAAAAGCTTTATGTTTTTCAGTCAGATAAGCCTTAAAATATCTCACAGTGTATAGGAATGCCTGGCTTCTAAAACTCACAGCTGAGTCTTAGAGGCCTCTTTGAAGAGCTGATTTCAGGCAGCAGAATTGGCCCCCAGGAGGGACTCTGTGCCTGCTCTCCCGTGGCTCCAAGGGATCTCTGGCCTATTACCTTTTAATAGGTAGCCTTGAGTGTGTCCTTGTTGCACCAGTGGGCCTTGTCCAACTCCCCATCTTCCAGGGGATGTACATATTAAAGTTTCAAATACTCTTCCTAATCCTTTGGTGGCTTGAGGCTCTCCCCTCAGGAACTGCAGGAACTCCTGGTGCCGCCTGGGCCGATGGATTGGACGCCCCAGCCCCTCCGTTCCTGCCCAGCCCCTGGGGCCGTGTCCAGTGGTGGCACTGCCAGCCCTGCAGGGGAAGTGGGAAGGGCCTTTCCAGGTCTTGTGGATCACATTTATAGCAGGTAGTTGCAGAACAAGGTCCTTCAGTTCAGAAAGCTCCTTTTGATTGGTGAGCAGAACAAAGTGGATCCTTCAGAGTTCCCATCTGTGTTTGTGTCTCAGCCTGTGTTAGGATTCAGGGCTGTCAGGTGTTGTCACTGAGGAGTCAAACTGTGCTTTAAATAAAGAGACACCGGCCTGATGGCCCAGTGTTAAGAAGAAAGGGGGAATGATATGTGTGTTGAGATGTAACAAGGGCTAATCCTTTTTGCAGTGGGATGGAGCCTGGAAACTGCCCAGAGCTGAGCCCAGGGATTGAAAGGGACCAAGCAAGGGAGGTGAAGAAAGAAGGGAAGTGAGGCAGCAGGCAAGCAGCACCAAGTTGCTGTGTAAGCAGGTGAGTTGTGTTGAGGTTCCTCAGGCAGGCACTGAGGACTTGGAGGGCTCCAGACAGAGCAGACCTGGGAAGGCCCTTGGTGAAGCTCCTTGGAAACCTTCTAAGGGTAGGTGTGTATGGTGATAAGTGTTGGGATTGTCCTGAATGTGGAACAGGAATGCAGGGAAGGAAAATGAACCCTCCTGTAATGCTGACCCCTTCCATCAGCTGCAGTGGAGACACCTGTGTGTGCCCTTTGGGATCTGATTGCCAGGACCCTCGGGGGGCTGGGATCATGGCAGGGTGTTGTAAGCAAGGAATGCCTGGCTTCTTAAACTCACCAGCTGAGTCTTAGAGGCTTCTTTGAAGAGCTGATTTGAGGCAGGCAAATTGCCCCCCCAGGAGGGACTCTGTGCCTGCTCTCCCGTGGCTCCAAGGGATCTCTGGCCCTTCACGCCGGCACCGAGATTTTCTCGGGAAGGGCCTCAGATCCCCGGACCAGTCTGGGACACAGGCAAGATCCCCCTGCAGTTTAGGACCAAATTGGCCCCCTGGAGGGACAGTGCTGTTGGTGCCCCCGGGTTGGGGCACCCTGAGGACTCCAGCGCGCACCGAAAGGATTATTCGGGGAGATCCTCGGGGTGCCCGGCCCTGGGGAGCTCAAAGCAAGGTCCCTGCCATGGATTCAGGCATTGCTGAGAGTATCCCAGGGGTCCCTGTCCCTGCTAGACATGGAGCTCTCTACTGGGCTGTAATTGGGTGATAAAAGTGGTGCTCCAAGTGCCAAAGCAGTGTGGGATTGGGATTAAGAAATGAGCAGTGAGGGTCCAATTGGCTGTTTTCTCTGGAATGTGACTGTGAGAGCTGCAGGAGTGCCAGGTGTGTGTTCCAGTCCCCAGCATTTGGTTTGCACCTGTCCTGGTCAGACACAGGTCCAACTTGCTCAGTCCTTAACCCAAGAGAGGGAGAATAAAGGACTGGCAGTGTTCAGGTGATTGGTGTGTCAGGGGTCAAACTGGGAAAACATTGGGGAATTCCTCAGTTTGTCTGTTTGCCAAACTCACCCAAACCTGTGCTAGGAAGAGATGGACTGGAAAAGTTGAGGCAGAAATGGAATGGAAAACTGGGGCTATTGACACTGTAATTGCTGAAACTAAATGTGTCCAAGCAGCAGCTCTTGTTGTGCAGGGAATAACTCCTGTCAGCAGCAAGGTCCTGACTGAAGTGGCAGCTGCAGTTGTTCCTGTGGTGTGGGCCAGTGGAACTGCAGGAGAGTGGAAGAGGGCAGAACCTGTAGGTATTACCCCTGATGTGGGATCTCTGCTGGTAAGGCCAAGCCAGTATCCTTTAAAATCAGAATGGCAGCTTGGATTGGTTGCAGGAACAGCTGAATTTGCTCCTCCTGGTTTGCTTGTAGAAGGTGAGTGCCAGAACCTGCCAAGAAACCAATGGCCAAGGGGATTGATTAGTGCAGGACCTGAGAGAACCCCCTGAAATGACAGCCTGGAGTAGTTTCCAGTATTAGATTGCAAAGATGGCCTTTGCTGCATCTCCTTGAGCAAGGAAAGCCAAGAAACCTTTGCTTTTGCAGGAGAAAATGGGGCAAGGGGGCAGGAAGAAGAGAAGCCCCGTGACTCCTCCCTGAGCCCCAGCCAGCCCATGAACTGCCTCCCTGGGAATGGTGGGACTGGGTGGACTCTGGATTGTTCCCTCTGGATGTGTGGTAAGACTGTTATAGCAGCTTTTAAGAACAGCCTGTAAGCATTTGCTGCCTTGGCTAGATGGTGCAAGGGCAGCATTTAAGCAGCTGAAGCCTTCCCTGAGGAGAGCTCTGGGTTTGCCGGATGTGTCAGAACTGTTGGAAGCATCTTTGGTGGGGAGGGCAAAGAAAGGCCAAGGGGTGCAGTGACCCCCTGAGAAGGGACTTTGAGTTAATGGCATCCTTGATGGTGAACGTTGTGGGCTGTTCCCCCTGTGGAGCAGGTGACAGTCCCAGCTACAGTGATGGGAAAAATGGTTAAAAGGGAGCCCCAAAAGCTGGAAATCCTGCTGGAGGCTCTTGGCAAACAGAGTTTCCTGAGTTCCCCCTGACAGAAGGATAGTGACAGCTTTTGAGTGCTGGTAGATCCTTTGAATAGGTAGCCTTGAGTGTGTCCTTGTTGCACCAGTGGGCCTTGTCCAACTCCCCATCTCCCAGGAGATATATTAAAGTTTCAAATGCTGTTCCTAATCCTTTGTTGGCTTGAGGCTCTCCCCTCAGGAACTGCAGGAACTCCTGGTGCCGCCTGGGCCGATGGATTGGACGCCCCAGCCCCTCCGTTCCTGCCCAGCCACTGGGGCTGTGTCCAGTGGTGGCACTGCCAGCCCTGCAGGGGAAGTGGGAAGGGCCTTTGCAGGTCTTGTGGGTCACATTGATAGCAGGTAAAGTTACAGAACAAGGACCTGGGGTCTGTTATTCTTGAGTTAGGAAAGCTCCTTTTGATTGGTGAGCAGAACAAAGTGGATCCTTCAGAGTTCCCATCCGTGTTTGTGTCTCAGCCTGTGTTAGGATTCAGGGCTGTCAGGTGTTGTCACTGAGGAGTCAAACTGTGCTTTAAATAAGGAGACTCTGGCCTCATGGCCAAGTGTCAAGGCAAAAGGGGGAATGATATGTGAGTGTTGAGATGTAACAAGGGCTAATCCTTTTTGCAGTGGGATGGAGCCTGGAAACTGCACAGAGCTGAGCCCAGGGATTGAAAGGGACCAAGCAAGGGAGGTGAAGAAAGAAGGAGGAAGGGAAGTGAGGCAGCAGGCAAGCAGCACCAAGTTGCTGTGTAAGCAGGTGAGTTGTGTTGAGGTTCCTCAGGCAGGCACTGAGGACTTGGAGGGCTCCAGACAGAGCAGACCTGGGAAGGCCCTCGGTGAAGCTCCTTGGAAACCTTCTAAGGGTAGGTGTGTGTGGTGATAAGTGTTGGGATTGTCCTGAATGTGGAACAGGAATGCAGGGAAGCAAAATGAACCCTCCTGTAATGCTGACCCCTCCCATCAGCTGCAGTGGAGACACCTGTGTGTGCCCTTTGGGATCTGATTGCCAGGACCCTCGGGGGGCTGGGATCATGGCAGGGTGTTGTAAGCAAGGAATGCCTGGCTTCTTAAACTCACCAGCTGAGTCTTAGAGGCTTCTTTGAAGAGCTGATTTGAGGCAGGCAAATTGCCCCCCCAGGAGGGACTCTGTGCCTGCTCTCCCGTGGCTCCAAGGGATCTCTGGCCCTTCACGCCGGCACCGAGATTTTCTCGGGAAGGGCCTCAGATCCCCGGACCAGTCTGGGACACAGGCAAGATCCCCCTGCCTTTAGAAATGAGGCCTTCTTGTGGCTTCCTCCCCGTCCCCGTTGGTGGGTTCCAAAGAAGGCCTCTTGAAATGCCTTTTGGGCTGTCCCTGGCAAGCTTGAGACCGAGTTGGGCCCCCTGGAGGGACAGTGCTGTTGGTGCCCCCCGGGTTGGGGCACCCCGAGGACTCCAGCGCGCACCGAAAGGATTATTCGGGGAGATCCTCGGGGTGCCCGGCCCTGGGGAGCTCAAAGCAAGGTCCCTGCCATGGATTCAGGCATTGCTGAGAGTATCCCAGGGGTCCCTGTCCCTGCTAGACATGGAGCTCTCTACTGGGCTGGAATTGGGTGATAAAAGTGGTGCTGCAAGTGCCAAAGAAGTGTGGGATTGGGATTAAGAAATGAGCAGTGAGGGTCCAATTGGCTGTTTTCTCTGGAATGTGACTGTGAGAGCTGCAGGAGTGCCAGGTGTGTGTTCCAGTCCCCAGCATTTGGTTTGCACCTGTCCTGGTCAGACACAAGTCCAACTTGCTTAGTCCTTAACCCAAGAGAGGGAGAATGAAGGACTGGCACTGTTCAGGTGATTGGTGTGTCAGGGGTCAAACTGGGAAAACATTGGGGAATTCCTCAGTTTGTCTGTTTGCCAAACTCACCCAAACCTGTGCTAGGAAGAGATGGACTGGAAAAGTTGAGGCAGAAATGGAATGGAAAACTGGGGCTATTGACACTGTAATTGCTGAAACTAAATGTGTCCAAGCAGCAGCTCTTGTTGTGCAGGGAATAACTCCTGTCAGCAGCAAGGCCCCGACTGAAGTGGCAGCTGCAGTTGTTCCTGTGGTGTGGGCCAGTGGAACTGCAGGAGAGTGGAAGAGGGCAGAACCTGTAGGTATTACCCCTACTGTGGGATCTCTGCTGGTAAGGCCAAGCCAGTATCCTTTAAAATCAGAATGGCAGCTTGGATTGGTTGCAGGAACAGCTGAATTTGCTCCTCCTGGTTTGCTTGTAGAAGGTGAATGCCAGAACCTGCCAAGAAACCAATGGCCAAGGGGATTGATTAGTGCAGGACTGAGAGAACCCCCTGAAATGACAACCTGGAGTAGTTTCAAGGATTAGATTGCAAAGATGGCCTTTGCTGCATCTCCTTGAGCAAGGAAAGCCAAGAAACCTTTGCTTTTGCAGGAGAAAATGGGGCAAGCGGGAAGGAAGAAGAGAAGCCCTGTGACTCCTCCCTGAGCCCCAGCCAGCCCCTGAACTGCCTTCCTGGGAATGGTGGGACGGGCTGGACTCTGGATTGCTCCCTCTGCATGTGTGGTAAGACTGTTATGCCAACTTCTCAAACAGCCTTTAAGCATTTGCTGCCTTGGCTAGATGGTGCAAGGCAAGGGCAGCCTTTAAGCAGCTGAAGCATTCCCTGAGGAGAGCTCTGTGTCTGCCAGATGTGTCAGAACTGTTGGAAGCATCTTTGGTGGGGAGGGCAAAGAAATGCCAAAGGGTACAGTGACCCCCCCTAAGAAGGGACTTTGAGTTAATGGCATCCCTGCAAGTGAACTTTGTGGGCTGTTCCCCCTGTAGGGCAGGTGACAGTCCCAGCTACAGGGATAAGAAAAATGGTTAAAAGGGAGCCCCAAAAGCTGGAAATCCTGCTGGAGGCTCTTGGCAAACAGAGTTTCCTGTGAGTTACCACTGAAAGAAGGGTAGTGACAGCTTTTGAGTGCTGGTAGATCCTTTGAATAGGTAGCCTTGAGTGTGTCCTTGTTGCACCAGTGGGCCTTGTCCACCTCCCCATCTTCCAGGGGATATACATTTTAAAGTTTCAAATGCTGTTCCTAATCCTTTGTTGGCTTGAGGCTCTCCCCTCAGGAACTGCAGGAACTCCTGGTGCCGCCTGGGCCGATGGATTGGACGCCCCAGCCCCTCCGTTCCTGCCCAGCCCCTGGGGCCGTGTCGAGTGGTGGCACTGCCAGCCCTGCAGGGGAAGTGGGAAGGGCCTTTGCAGGTCTTGTGGGTCACATTTACAGCAGGTAAAGTTGCAGAACAAGGCCCTTGAGTTCAGAAAGCTCCTTTTGACTGGTGAGCAGAATAAAGTGGATCCTTCAGAGTTCCCATCCGTGTTTGTGTCTCAGCCTGTGTTAGGATTCAGGGCTGTCAGGTGTTGTCACTGAGGAGTCAAACTGTGCTTTAAATAATGAGACCCTGGCCTGATGGCCCAGTGTCAAGAAAAAAGGGGGAATGATATGTGAGTGTTGAGCTGTAACAAGGGCTAATCCTTTTTGCAGTGGGATGGAGCCTGGAAACTGCACAGAGCTTGAGCCAAGGGATTGAATGGGACCAACCAAGGGAGGTGAAGAAAGAAGGAAGAAGGGAAGTGAGGCAGCAGGCAAGCAGCACCAAGTTGCTGTGTAAGCAGGTGAGTTGTGTTGAGGTTCCTCAGACAGGCACTGAGGACTTGGAGGGCTCCAGACAGAGCAGACCTGGGAAGGCCCTCGGTGAAGCTCCTTGGAAACCTTCTAAGGGTAGGTGTGTATGGTGATAAGTGTTGGGATTCTCCTGAATGTGGAACAGGAATGCAGGGAAGGAAAATGAATCCTCCTGTAATGCTGACCCCTCCCATCAGCTGCAGTGGAGACACCTGTGTGTGCCCTTTGGGATCTGATTGCCAGGACCCTCGGGGGGCTGGGATCATGGCAGGGTGTTGTAAGCAAGGAATGCCTGGCTTCTTAAACTCACCAGCTGAGTCTTAGAGGCTTCTTTGAAGAGCTGATTTGAGGCAGGCAAATTGCCCCCCCAGGAGGGACTCTGTGCCTGCTCTCCCGTGGCTCCAAGGGATCTCTGGCCCTTCACGCCGGCACCGAGATTTTCTCGGGAAGGGCCTCAGATCCCCGGACCAGTCTGGGACACAGGCAAGATCCCCCTGCAGTTTGGGACCAAATTGGCCTCCTGGAGGGACAGTGCTGTTGGTGCCCCCGGGTTGGGGCACCCTGAGGACTCCAGCGCGCACCGAAAGGATTATTCGGGGAGATCCTCGGGGTGCCCGGCCCTGGGGAGCTCAAAGCAAGGTCCCTGCCATGGATTCAGGCATTGCTGAGAGTATCCCAGGGGTCCCTGTCCCTGCTAGACATGGAGCTCTCTACTGGGCTGTAATTGGGTGATAAAAGTGGTGCTCCAAGTGCCAAAGAAGTGTGGGATTGGGATTAAGAAATGAGCAGTGAGGGTCCAATTGGCTGTTTTCTCTTGAATGTGGCTGTGAGAGCTGCAGGAGTGCCAGGTGTGTGTTCCAGTCCCCAGCATTTGGTTTGCACCTGTCCTGGTCAGACACAGGTCCAACTTGCTCAGTCCTTAACCCAAGAGAGGGAGAATGAAGGACTGGCACTGTTCAGGTGATTGGTGTGACAGGGGTCAAACTGGGAAAACACTGGGGAATTCCTCAGTTGGTCTGTTTGCCAAAGTCAGCCAAACCTGTGCTAGGAAGAGATGGACTGGAAAAGTTGAGGCAGAAATGGAATGGAAAACTGGGGCTATTGACACTGTAATTGCTGAAACTAAATGTGTCCAAGCAGCAGCTCTTGTTGTGCAGGGAATAACTCCTGTCAGCAGCAAGGCCCCGACTGAAGTGGCAGCTGCAGTTGTTCCTGTGGTGTGGGCCAGTGGAACTGCAGGAGAGTGGAAGAGGGCAGAACCTGTAGGTATTACCCCTACTGTGGGATCTCTCCTGGTAAGGCCAAGCCAGTATCCTTTAAAATCAGAATTCCAGCTTGGATTGGTTGCAGGAACAGCTGAATTTGCTCCTCCTGGTTTGCTTGTAGAAGGTGAATGCCAGAACCTGCCAAGAAACCAATGGCCAAGGGGATTGATGAGTGCAGGACCTGAGAGACCCCCCTGAAATGACAACCTGGAGTAGTTTCCAGGATTAGATTGCAAAGATGGCCTTTACTACCTCTCCTTGAGCAAGGAAAGCCAAGAAACCTTTGCTTTTGCAGGAGAAAATCTGGAAAGCGGGCAGGAAGAAGAGAAGCCCCGTGACTCCTCCCTGAGCCCCAGCCAGCCCCTGAACTGCCTTGCTGGGAATGGGGGGACGGGCTGGACTCTGGATTGCTCCCTCTGCATGTGTGGTAAGACTGTTATGGCAACTTCTCAAATAGCCTGTAAGCATTTGCTGCCTTGGCTAGATGGTGCAAGGGCAGCCTTTAAGGAGGTGAAGTATTCCCTGAGGAGAGCTCTGGGTCTGCCAGATGTCTCAGACCTGTTGGAAGCATCTTTGGTGGGGAGGGTAAAGAAATGCCAAAGGGTACAGTGACCCCCTAAGAAGGGACTTTGAGTTAATGGCATCCTTGATGGGGAACTTTGTGGGCTGTTCCCCTTGCAGGGCAGGTGACAGTCCCAGCTACAGGGATGGGAAAAATGGTTAAAAGGGAGCCCCAAAAGCTGGAAATCCTCCTGGAGGCTCTTGGCAAACAGAGTTTGCTGAGTTCCCCCTGACAGAATGGTAGTAATAGCTTTGAGTGCTGGTAGATCCTTTGAATAGATAGCCTTGTTGCCCCAGTGGGCCTTGTCCAACTCCCCATCTTCCAGGGGATATACATATTAAAGTTTCAAATACTGTTCCTAATCCTTTGTTGGCTTGAGGCTCTCCCCTCAGGAACTGCAGGAACTCCTGGTGCCGCCTGGGCCGATGGATTGGACGCCCCAGCCCCTCCGTTCCTGCCCAGCCCCTGGGGCCGTGTCCAGTGGTGGCACTGCCAGCCCTGCAGGGGAAGTGGGAAGGGCCTTTCCAGATCTTGTGGGTCACATTTACAGCAGGTAAATTTGCAGGACAAGGCCCTTGAGTTCAGAAAGCTCCTTTTGACTGGTGAGCAGAACAAAGTGGATCGTTAAGAGTTCCCATCCGTGTTTGTGTCTCAGCCTGTGTTAGGATTCAGGGTTGTCAGTTGTTGTCACTGAGGAGTCAAACTGTGCTTTAAATAATGAGACCCTGGCCTGATGGCCAAGTGTCAAGAAAAAAGGGGGAATGATATGTGAGTGTTGAGCTGTAACAAGGGCTGATCCTTTTTGCAGTGGGATGGAGCCTGGAAACTGCACAGAGCTGAGCCCAGGGATTGAAAGGGACCAACCAAGGGAGGTGAAGAAAGAAGGAAGAAGGGAAGTGAGGCAGCAGGCAAGCAGCACCAAGTTGCTGTGTAAGCAGGTGAGTTGTGTTGAGGTTCCTCAGGCAGGCCCTGAGGACTTGGAGGGCTGCAGACAGAGCAGACCTGGGAAGGCCCTCGGTGAAGCTCCTTGGAAACCTTCTAAGGGTAGGTGTGTATGGTGATAAGTGTTGGGATTGTCCTGAATGTGGAACAGGAATGCAGGGAAGGAAAATGAATCCACCTGTAATGCTGACCCCTCCCATCAGCTGCAGTGGAGACACCTGTGTGTGCCCTTTGGGATCTGATTGCCAGGACCCTCGGGGGGCTGGGATCATGGCAGGGTGTTGTAAGCAAGGAATGCCTGGCTTCTTAAACTCACCAGCTGAGTCTTAGAGGCTTCTTTGAAGAGCTGATTTGAGGCAGGCAAATTGCCCCCCCAGGAGGGACTCTGTGCCTGCTCTCCCGTGGCTCCAAGGGATCTCTGGCCCTTCACGCCGGCACCGAGATTTTCTCGGGAAGGGCCTCAGATCCCCGGACCAGTCTGGGACACAGGCAAGATCCCCCTGCCTTTAGAAATGAGGCCTTCTTGTGGCTTCCTCCCCGTCCCCGTTGGTGGGTTCCAAAGAAGGCCTCTTGAAATGCCTTTTGGGCTGTCCCTGGCAAGCTTGAGACCGAGTTGGGCCCCCTGGAGGGACAGTGCTGTTGGTGCCCCCCGGGTTGGGGCACCCCGAGGACTCCAGCGCGCACCGAAAGGATTATTCGGGGAGATCCTCGGGGTGCCCGGCCCTGGGGAGCTCAAAGCAAGGTCCCTGCCATGGATTCAGGCATTGCTGAGAGTATCCCAGGGGTCCCTGTCCCTGCTAGACATGGAGCTCTCTAATGGGCTGTAATTGGGTGATAAAAGTGGTGCTCCAAGTGCCAAAGAAGTGTGGGATTGGGATTAAGAAATGAGCAGTGAGGGTCCAATTGGCTGTTTTCTCTTGAATGTGACTGTAAGAGCTGCAGGAGTGCCAGGTGTGTGTTCCAGTCCCCAGCATTTGGTTTGCACCTGTCCTGGTCAGACACAGGTCCAACTTGCTCAGTCCTTAACCCAAGAGAGGGAGAATGAAGGACTGGCACTGTTCAGGTGATTGGTGTGACAGGGGTCAAACTGGGAAAACATTGGGGAATTCCTCAGTTTGTCTGTTTGCCAAAGTCAGCCAAACCTGTGCTAGGAAGAGAGGGACTGGAAAAGTTGAGGCAGAAATGGAATGGAAAACTGGGGCTATTGACACTGTAATTGCTGAAACTCAATGTGTCCAAGCAGCAGCTCTTGTTGTGCAGGGAATAACTCCTGTCAGCAGCAAGGCCCCGACTGAAGTGGCAGCTGCAGTTGTTCCTGTGGTGTGGGCCAGTGGAACTGCAGGAGAGTGGAAGAGGGCAGAACCTGTAGGTATTACCCCTGATGTGGGATCTCTGCTGGTAAGGCCAAGCCAGTATCCTTTAAAATCAGAATGGCAGCTTGGATTGGTTGCAGGAACAGCTGAATTTGCTCCTCCTGGTTTGCTTGTAGAAGGTGAATGCCAGAACCTGCCAAGAAACCAATGGCCAAGGGGATTGATTAGTGCAGGACCTGAGAGAACCCCCTGAAATGACAGCCTGGAGTAGTTTCCAGTATTAGATTGCAAAGATGGCCTTTGCTGCCTCTACTTGAGCAAGGAAAGCCAAGAAACCTTTGCTTTTGCAGGAGAAAATGGGGCAAGCGGGCAGGAAGAAGAGAAGCCCCGTGACTCCTCCCTGAGCCCCAGACAGCCCCTGAACTGCCTTCCTGGGAATGGTGGGACGGGCTGGACTCTGGATTACTCCCTCTGCATGTGTGGTAAGACTGTTATAGCAGCTTTTAAGAACAGCCTGTAAGCATTTGCTGCCTTGGCTAGATGGTGCAAGGGCAGCCTTTAAGCAGCTGAAGCATTCCCTGAGGAAAGCTCTGGGTCTGCCAGATGTGTCAGAACTGTTGGAAGCATCTTTGGTGGGGAGGTCAAAGAAAGGCCAAGGGGTGCAGTGACCCCCCTGAGAAGGGACTTTGAGTTAATGGCATCCCCTGATGGGGAACTTTGTGGGCTGTTCCCCCTGTAGGGCAGGTGACAGTCCCAGCTACAGGGATGGGAAAAATGGTTAAAAGGGAGCCCCAAAAGCTGGAAATCCTCCTGGAGGCTCTTGGCAAACAGAGTTTCCTGAGTGCCCCCCTGCAAGAAGGACAGTGAGAGCTTTTGAGTGCTGGTAGATCCTTTTAATAGGTAGCCTTGAGTGTGTCCTTGTTGCCCCAGTAGGCCTTGTCAAACTCCCCATCTTCCAGGGGATGTACATATTAAAGTTTCAAATGCTGTTCCTAATCCTTTGTTGGCTTGAGGCTCTCCCCTCAGGAACTGCAGGAACTCCTGGTGCCGCCTGGGCCGATGGATTGGACGCCCCAGCCCCTCCGTTCCTGCCCAGCCCCTGGGGCCGTGTCCAGTGGTGGCACTGCCAGCCCTGCAGGGGAAGTGGGAAGGGCCTTTGCAGGTCTTGTGGGTCACATTTACAGCAGGTAAAGTTGCAGAACAAGGCCCTTGAGTTCAGAAAGCTCCTTTTGACTGGTGAGCAGAATAAAGTGGATCCTTCAGAGTTCCCATCCGTGTTTGTGTCTCAGCCTGTGTTAGGATTCAGGGCTGTCAGGTGTTGTCACTGAGGAGTCAAACTGTGCTTTAAATAATGAGACCCTGGCCTGATGGCCCAGTGTCAAGAAAAAAGGGGGAATGATATGTGAGTGTTGAGATGTAACAAGGGCTAATCCTTTTTGCAGTGGGATGGAGCCTGAAAACTCCACAGAGCTGAGCCAAGGGATTGAATGGGACCAACCAAGGGAGGTGAAGAAAGAAGGAAGAAGGGAAGTGAGGCAGTAGGCAAGCAGCACCAAGTTGCTGTGTAAGCAGGTGAGTTGTGTTGAGGTTCCTCAGGCAGGCACTGAGGACTTGGAGGGCTCCAGACAGAGCAGACCTGGGAAGGCCCTTGGTGAAGCTCCTTGGAAACCTTCTAAGGGAAGGTGTGTAGGGTGATGAGTGTTGGGATTGTCCTGAATGTGGAACAGGAATGCAGGGAAGCAAAATGAACCCTGCTGAAATGCTGCCATATCAGCTGCAGTGGAGACACCTGTGTGTGCCCTTTGGGAGCTGATTGCCAGGGCACCCGGAGGGCTGGGATCATGGCAGGGTGTTGTAAGCAGGGAATGCCTGGCTTCTTAAACTCACCAGCTGAGTCTTAGAGGCTTCTTTGAAGAGCTGAGTTCAGGCAGGAAAATTGCCCCCCCAGGAGGGACTCTGTGCCTGCTCCAAGGGATCTCTGGCCCTTCACGCCGGCACCGAGATTTTCTCGGGAAGGGCCTCAGATCCCCGGACCAGTCTGGGACACAGGCAAGATCCCCCTGCAGTTTAGGACCAAATTGGCCCCCTGGAGGGACAGTGCTGTTGCCCCCCGGGTTGGGGCACCCCGAGGACTCCAGCGCGCACCGAAAGGATTATTCGGGGAGATCCTCGGGGTGCCCGGCCCTGGGGAGCTCAAAGCAAGGTCCCTGCCATGGATTCAGGCATTGCTGAGAGTATCCCAGGGGTCCCTGTCCCTGCTAGACATGGAGCTCTCTACTGGGCTGTAATTGGGTGATAAAAGTGGTGCTCCAAGTGCCAAAGAAGTGTGGGATTGGGATTAAGAAATGAGCAGTGAGGGTCCAATTGGCTGTTTTCTCTTGAATGTGACTGTAAGAGCTGCAGGAGTGCCAGGTGTGTGTTCCAGTCCCCAGCATTTGGTTTGCACCTGTCCTGGTCAGACACAGGTCCAACTTGCTCAGTCCTTAACCCAAGAGAGGGAGAATGAAGGACTGGCACTGTTCAGGTGATTGGTGTGACAGGGGTCAAACTGGGAAAACATTGGGGAATTCCTCAGTTTGTCTGTTTGCCAAAGTCAGCCAAACCTGTGCTAGGAAGAGAGGGACTGGAAAAGTTGAGGCAGAAATGGAATGGAAAACTGGGGCTATTGACACTGTAATTGCTGAAACTCAATGTGTCCAAGCAGCAGCTCTTGTTGTGCAGGGAATAACTCCTGTCAGCAGCAAGGCCCCGACTGAAGTGGCAGCTGCAGTTGTTCCTGTGGTGTGGGCCAGTGGAACTGCAGGAGAGTGGAAGAGGGCAGAACCTGTAGGTATTACCCCTGATGTGGGATCTCTGCTGGTAAGGCCAAGCCAGTATCCTTTAAAATCAGAATGGCAGCTTGGATTGGTTGCAGGAACAGCTGAATTTGCTCCTCCTGGTTTGCTTATAGAAGGTGAATGCCAGAACCTGCCAAGAAACCAATGGCCAAGGGGATTGATTAGTGCAGGACCTGAGAGAACCCCCTGAAATGACAACCTGCAGTAGTTTCCAGTATTAGATGGCAAAGATGGCCTTGGCTCCATCTCCTTGAGCAAGGAAAGCTTCACTTGGAAGTGGACTCTGGTTTTTGAGAACATCCTAAGCTCAGTGTGGTTTTGGTATCACTAAGTACTTTTTTTATTTGCCATTTGTCTTAAATTGTATACACCTTTGAAGTGCCAGCTGTGTTTTGAAGACATTCTTACAGTTGTTTCAAGTGAAATTTGGAGTGTTACACATTTAGAAAGAGATGATTTTCCTGTGAATAAACTACTAAAACAAAGGGGGGAGTGAGGAAAGCCAAGCTCAGGAGATAACCTTACCAACTGGTTTGGGAATTGTTTACCTAAATAGCCCAAATTGGTTGGAGCTGCAGCACAAACGGGGGGAGAAGGAGAGGGTTTGTGTTTTGACAGTTCTTGAAGTTTTTTGCAGGGACTACTGCCAGGTTCTCTTTGAAGTCCCAACCTCATTAGCATGGGGAAATGTGTGTTTGGCTTTAGAAATAGGAGTTTATATTTCCCTTTGAACTAGAGGCATGTTTCTATGTCTTTGAATTTTAAATTGCACATGAAGCAGAAATATGTTTGTGTTTTACAGGTGATATTTTCATGAAAATAGAAATGCATCACTGGATCTCACTCCTCTGAGGGCAAACCACCAGCCTGCTCATTTCTGAGTCCCTCAAACCCAGTGCCATGAGCTCAGAGGGGTGTTTGGGTGCAAATGTGCTGAGTGGTGGTGGCCCCGTGAGATGTGAGCAGCTGGAAATGTGTGTGTGTGTGCAGAGCTGGGCTGGATCCCTTGGGATTTGGCTCCCAGATCCCCCCCAGCCTTCAGGAAAACCAGAGGCCACCGAACCCTGAGGGAAGGGAGTCCCATCTGCAGAAGGGTTTTTAGGTTGGGGAAAAGCTCCAGAACAAAGCCTGGGTTCCAAACACCTTCAGCCGAAGTCAAGGAGCACAGACCCTGAAGTCATCAAGTTATGAAGTTTGGTTCAAACCATTTGCTTCTCAGTCAGTTTTAATGAAGTGTTAAAAGGAGAACTTAAATAAGGTTAATTTCTGATGGAGAATAGTGGGAAGAAGTGAAGTGGTTTAAGTTCATTAAACATGTTTTATATCAGTCCATGGTTATTTAATTGAGCATTGTTTGGAATTTTTCTTTTTGCATTTGTTCCTTGTGTGCTTTTCTCTATCTAAGGGATGGTTGGAGGTCTTTCTGATTGGTTGGATGTTTTTAATGTCAGTGCTAGACTGGGGTGGACAGTCATTGTAACATGATTTAGAGTTTGATGCATTTTATTCTGTGTGCTCTGTTTGATGTCTCGTGTTCAGCGAGTGACTGGGCAGAGTTTGTCCCAAGCCTTTGTTTTTCAAGTGAAAACCCAAAAGGGGAAGCAGCAAGGAGACAGAGTTTGGGGTAAGACTGTACCAGCCCCCCCAAAACTCCTTTGAGACCTCCGGAAAGGAGGACATGGACTCCTGTTTAGGAGAAGAGTTTTAGACATGCAGCACCAGAGAGAGAGGAAGGGTGAGCTGAGAAGGGTGAGCTCTGAGCTGAGAAGCTCAGAGCGTCCTGGAGCTGGACCGGGACAGCCAGATGGAATGGGGGGGGGTTGACCTTGGCCCCCCTCGCTGCTGCTGACAAGCCTGGCAGCCTGAGGCAGAGCACAGGAGCTCTGGTAGAACTCTTGAGGCAAAGGCTTGCAACTGAATGCTGCCCAAGATGTACTCAGGGGTGAATCCCCTGAGGAAAGGACTTTCACGAAGATGCCCCTGCATTTGGTGATATGCCTGTGGTGATGCGAGTCTGGTCCCTGCTGGCAGTCCACAGGTGAGGCCTTCGCTTGGACCGAAGGAGAGCCGAGGGGCTTGGAGACCCCCTTGTGTATGTTGAACAGAGATCCAGCTACAACAACCCAGTTACTGCTGCATGGAGGACAGAAGAGGAGCTGCTGCTTAAGGACTGGAAGGGATCTGTCCTTCTTTCCCTCCTGGACTTTTATTTGGAGGAGAGAAGAGATCTGGTCCATTGTAAATACTATATGCCATGGTAGAGATAGTTGTGATTGTGTGTATAATGTGATATGGTATTTATTTGTGCAGTCATTGTAATATATTCCCTTTCCCCCACTTTGAGTCTGGTGTGTTTTGTCTGGAAAAAACCCATCTCACATTAGGTTGAGATGTGGGAGGGGGCTTAGACTAGGGGATTGGATTTTGGGACTATCTCAAACCTTGACATTGGGTGAGTTCTGGGTCATTTTTTGGGGAGATTTGGGTCAGTTTCTGGTCATTTTTTGGGGAGATTTGTTTGAGTTTCTGGTCATTTTTTCGGGAGATTTTTTGTCACTTTCTGATCATTTTTTGAGGAGATTTGAGTCAGTTTCTGGTCATTTTTTGGGGAGATTTGTTTGAGTTTCTGGTCATTTTTTCGTAGATTTTTTGTCACTTTCTGATAATTTTTTGAGGAGATTTGAGTCAGTTTTTGAGTCATTTTTCGGGTGATTTGGATGAGTTTCTGGTCATTTTTTTGGGCAGATTTGGGTCAATTTTGAGTCAATTTTTGAGATGATTTGTTTAAGTCTTGGTGTCAGTTTTTTGGGGTTTTGGGGTCAATTTCTGGTCATTTCTCAGGAGTGATTTTGTGTCATTTTTGATGAGTTTTGGTGGATTTTTTTGCATTTTTGGGGTCAAATTTTGGGCCAATTTGGGATTTAACCCACTGCTGCCACCTGCTGCTGAACATGGAGTACTGCAGTCGGCCCCAGAGGAGGCGCCTGGCTCCGCCCCCTCGAGCTCGTCCCTCCCCCTCGCCTGTGGCTCCACGTGCCCTCCCCTCCCCTGCGGGGCAGCCCCAGGGGTGGCCAGTGAGCATGAGCAGGGGGAGGCCCCGCTGGGGGAGCAGCTGGGAGCACTTCATGTGGGAGCTTTTGCAGGGGAGCAGCCCATTGCAGGGAGTCTCTGAAGCAGTGATGGTGAGAGCACCTTGCAGCAGCTGCAGGAAGCCCCTGCGTGTGTCTGGAGATGGATCATCGCTCAAGGAAGGTGCCAGGAGATGAGCCCTGTGCCAAGAGGCAGTGCAGGAGAGAGGAGTAGCGCATGTGACCAGGTGGGGGAGTGTGGGGGTGCAGGGAAGATGCAGCTCGGACGGGAGGAAGAGCGCAGAGGTGTCTTTTACTGATATGAATATGCAAACCAGGGAGTGAGGTGGAATATAAGCACTGGAGGTGCTTGGGCAGGGGAGCCAGGACGCAGGGGAGGGGGTCACTTTGCTGAGAACCCAGAGTTCCAGTAGGCTCTCTGAGGAGCAGTCAAAAGGAGTTTCTGCTTTGGGGCTGGTCTCCAACGGAAGGCACCTGAAACTGCTGCTTCTGATAAATCTGTAAGTATGAGAGGCTGTAGGAAGCTCACTGCTGTACCAAGCCAGTAATTTCCACAGATATTTTGCTATTAAAAAGAGTGAGTTTTATTTGCTCTGGGCTCAAAACCTGATGGTATTTGTAAAACTCACTTGCTAAGTTGTGCATTGCTTGATGAACCCTTGCCTCTTTCCCTTTCCCTAGAGAGATAATTGGTCCTGCCTTGGAAGCAAGAGAATGCCCTGCTGGCTGGGGCTTTTGCTGTTTTTTTTCCCCAGCTCACCTTTCACTGAGTCACTTGGACTGGGACAAGCCCCCTTTGAGCCTTAGCTAGTGCCTTGTGTGGTTATTGTCAGCGGGGGAGAAGGGGAAGGGCACAACTTTCCATAGTATTGGTCCATGTCCTCCTCTGTACAAAAGCACATGTTTAGGAAGTGTGATGTAGCCTTGAACTGCTCTGCCCAACATGTAGACTCAGAAATCAGTGGCACAGGTTCCTTACCATGCATCATTAGCATGCTGAAATGCTAAGCTGATTGAGGCAAGGGTTCTGCAGTGCTCTCAGGAAGAGTGGTCAGGAATGTTCAGTCAGGAGAGCAGGGGTTTGCAGGGCAGATACAAGTTGCATCCATGCGCTTTGAAGCTTGTCTCGTGTTCATTTGTTTCTGTGAATGATTATTAATGAGAAGTAATGTAATTTAACCATTAATTCTGCAACTTAGGGGCTATAATTTTTTCTCTTGACTTTTCATAAAGAATTGTGAACACCTTTAGCCAAAAATTTCTTGCAAAAACAAAGAAACAAAACCACCCAGAGAACAATTGCAGGCATCAGTGAAAAAAAGAGAAAAAACCCCCAAAACTAAAAAGCTGGAACTGACAGCTGAGACTTCCATAGTCATAGAGATCAAACAGGAAACATCTAGACTCTCCCAAAATTGAATATGGACAAAGATACCTCCCAGACAAAAGCTACCACACCAGAAAGCTCTTGCTGCTTAAGGAGTGCCCAGGCTGGCCCACCACCTGCACCTGAAATTAAAAGGGCCGGTGCTTTCTTTGCTGTGGAAAAGGAGTGTTGTTCATTTTTAGGAATCCTGTGCTGGAACTGGCAGTCCGACTCCCAAAATTGCATCCAGATGAAGATTCCTCCCAGACAAAAGGTTCCAGGACAGAGAGATGTTGCTGCCCATGGAGTGCCTAGGCTAGCCCACCAACTGCACCTGAGACCCTGAGGGTAAGCACTTTCTTGCCTGGGAGAAAGGGCTGTTGTTCGCTTGCAGAAGTCCTGCAGTGAAATTGCCAGTCCAAGACCCAGAATTGAATACAGACGAGGATTCCTCCCAGACCAAAGCTGCCAGCACAGAGAGCTCTTGCTGCCCACCGAGTGCCCAGGCTGGCCCACCAACTGCACCTGAAACCAAAAAGGTAAGGGCTTTCTTTCCTGGGGAAAAGGGTTGATGTTACCTTGCAGGAATCCTAGAGCTGAAATGGGCAGTCCAACTCCCAAAATTGAATATGAACAAGGACATCAAATGTAGCACACCAGAAAGCTCTTGCTGCTTTAGGAGTGCCCGGGCTGGCCCACCAAGTGCTCCTGAAACTACAACAGTCAGTGTGTCCTTTGCTGTGGAAGAGGGTGTGGATCATTTTCAGGAATGCTGCCCTGAAACTGCCAGTCCGACTCCCAAAAATCCATATGGACCAAGATTCCTCCCAGACAAAAGGTGCCACCACAGAAAGCTCTTGCTGCTGAAAGAGTGGCCAGGCTGGCCCACCACCTGCACCTGAAATTAAAAGGGCCGGTGCTTTCCTTGCTGTGGAAAAGGAGTGTTGTTTATTTTTAGGAATCCTGTGCTGGAACTGGCAGTCCGACTCCCAAAATTGCATCCGGATGAAGATTCCTCCCAGAAAAAAGGCACCACACCAGAAAGCTCTTGCTGCTTAAGGAGTGCCCAGGCTGGCCCACCACCTGCTCCTGAAACTACCACAGTCAGTGTGTCCTTTGCTGTGGAAAAGGGTGTGGATCATTTTCAGGAATGCTGCCCTGAAACTGCCGGTCCGACTCCCAAAAATCCATATGGACCAAGATTCCTCCCAGACAAAAGGTGCCAGGGCAGAGAGCTCTTGCTGCCCGTGGAGTGCCAAGGCTGCCCCTCCAACTGCACAGGAGACCCTGAGGGTAAGCACTTTATTTCTTGGGAGAAAGGGCTGTTGTTCGCTTGCAGGAGTCTTGTCCTGAAATTGCCAGTCCCGGTCCCAAAATTGAATACGGACAAAGATACCTCCCAGAGAAACGGTGCCACCACTCAAAGCTCTTGCTGCTGAAAGAGTGGCCAGGCTGGCCCACCAACTGCACCTGAAACCAAGAAGGTAAGGGCTTTCCTTCCAGGGGAAAAGGGTTGATGTTACCTTGCAGGAATCTTAGAGCCAAAATGGGCAGTCCAGCTCCCAAAATTGAATACGGATGAAGATTCCTCCCAGACAAACAGTGCCACCACACAAAGCTCTTGCTGCCCACCGAGTGCCCAGGCTGGCCCACCACGTGCACCTGAAATTAAAAGGGTCAGTGCTTGCTTTCCTGTGGAAAAGGGCTGTTGTTCGTTTTTAGGAATCCTGCGCTGAAACTGGCAGTCCGACTCCCCGTATTCCATATGGACAAAGATTCCTCCCAGACAAGAGGTGCTAGGACAGAAAGCCTTTGCTGCCCACGGAGTGCCCTGCCTGACCCACAAACTGTGCCTGAAAGCCAAAGGTTCTATGCTTTCTTGCATGGGGATAAGGGCTGTTGTTTGCTTTTTTCAGCCCTGAGCTCAAACTGCCAGTTTGACTCCGAAAATTGAATACGGACAAGGATGCCTCCCAGACCAAAGGTACCACAGCAGAAAGCTCTTGCTGCTTAAGGAGTGCCCAGGCTGGCCCACCACCTGCACCTGAAATTAAAAGGGTCAGCGCTTGCTTTGCTGTGGAAAAGGGCTGTTGTTTATTTTTAGGAATCCTGCGCTGAAACTGCCAGTCCGACTCCCAATATTCCATACAGACCAAGATTTCTGCAAGACCAAAGGTTCCAGGACAGAGAGCTGTTGCTGCCCACGGAGTGCCCAGACTGGCCCACCAAATGCACCTAACGGCCAAAGGTTCCAGGCTTTCTTTCCTGGGAATAAGGGCTGTTGATCGTGTTTTTTAATCCTGTGCTGAAACTGTCAGTCTTACTCCCAAAATTGCATAAGGATGAAGATTCCTCCCAGACAAAAGGTGCCAGGACAGAAACCTCTTGCTGCCCGTGGAATGGCCAGGCTGGCCCACCAACTGCACCTGAAAGCCAAAGGTTCCAGGCTTTCTTTTCTGGGGGTAAGGGCTGTTGTTGTCTATTTTCAGCCCTGTGCTGAAACTGCCAGTCCGACTCCCAAAACTGAATGGGGACGAAGAGTCCTTCCAGAAAAAAGGTACCTCCACAGCAAGCTCTTGCTGCCCATGGAGTGCCCAGGCTGGCCCACCAACTGCAACTAACAGCCAAGGATTGCAGGCTTTCTTACCTGGGGGAAAATGCTGTTGTTTGTTTTTCAGAGCTTTGCACCGAAATTGCCAGTCCCAAAACTGAATACAGATGAAGATTCCTCCCAGACAAAAGGTGCCAGGACAGAGAGATGTTGCTGCCCATGGAGTGCCTAGGCTAGCCCACCAACTGCACCTGAGACCCTGAGGGTAAGCACTTTCTTGCCTGGGAGAAAGGGCTGTTGTTCGCTTGCAGAAGTCCTGCAGTGAAATTGCCAGTCCAAGACCCAGAATTGAATACAGACGAGGATTCCTCCCAGACCAAAGCTGCCAGCACAGAGAGCTCTTGCTGCCCACCGAGTGCCCAGGCTGGCCCACCAACTGCACCTGAAACCAAAAAGGTAAGGGCTTTCTTTCCTGGGGAAAAGGGTTGATGTTACCTTGCAGGAATCCTAGAGCTGAAATGGGCAGTCCAACTCCCAAAATTGAATATGAACAAGGACATCAAATGTAGCACACCAGAAAGCTCTTGCTGCTTTAGGAGTGCCCGGGCTGGCCCACCAAGTGCTCCTGAAACTACAACAGTCAGTGTGTCCTTTGCTGTGGAAGAGGGTGTGGATCATTTTCAGGAATGCTGCCCTGAAACTGCCGGTCCGACTCCCAAAAATCCATATGGACCAAGATTCCTCCCAGACAAAAGGTGCCACCACAGAAAGCTCTTGCTGCTGAAAGAGTGGCCAGGCTGGCCCACCAAATGCACCTGAGACCCGAAGAGTAAGCACTTTGTTTACTAGGAGAAAGGGCTGTTGTTCACTTGCAGGAATTGTGCCCTGAAATTGCCAGTCCCAGTCTCAAAATTCCATACGGACAAAGATTCCTCCCAGACAGACGGTGCCACCACACAAAGCTCTTGCTGCCCACCGAGTACCCAGGCTGGCCCACCAACTGCACCTGAAACCAAGAAGGTAAGGGCTTTCCTTCCAGGGGAAAAGAGTTGATGCATGAATCCTCGAGCCGAAATGGGCAGTCCTGCTCCCAAAATTGCATACGGATGAGGATTCTTCCCAGACAAAAGATACCACACCAGAAAGCTCTTGCTGCTTAAGGAGTGCCCAGGCTGGCCCACCACCTGCTCCTGAAACTACCACGGTCAGTGTGTCCTTTGCTGTGGAAAAGGGTGTGGATCATTTTCAGGAATGCTGCCCTGAAACTGCCAGTCCGACTCCCAAAAGTCCATACGGACCAAGATTCCTCCCAGATAAAAGGTGCCAGGGCAGAGAGCTCTTGCTGCCCGTGGAGTGCCAAGGCTGCCCCTCCAACTGCACAGGAGACCCTGAGGGTAAGCACTTTATTTCTTGGGAGAAAGGGCTGTTGTTCGCTTGCAGGAGTCTTGTCCTGAAATTGCCAGTCCCGGTCCCAAAATTGAATACGGACAAAGATACCTCCCAGAGAAACGGTGCCACCACACAAAGCTCTTGCTGCTGAAAGAGTGGCCAGGCTGGCCCACCAACTGCACCTGAAACCAAGAAGGTAAGGGCTTTCCTTCCAGGGGAAAAGGGTTGATGTTACCTTGCAGGAATCTTAGAGCCAAAATGGGCAGTCCAGCTCCCAAAATTGAATACGGATGAAGATTCCTCCCAGACAAACAGTGCCACCACACAAAGCTCTTGCTGCCCACCAAGTGCCCAGGCTGGCCCACCACCTGCACCTGAAATTAAAAGGGTCAGTGCTTGCTTTCCTGTGGAAAAGGGCTGTTGTTCGTTTTTAGGAATCCTGCGCTGAAACTGGCAGTCCGACTCCCCGTATTCCATATGGACAAAGATTCCTCCCAGACAAGAGGTGCTAGGACAGAAAGCCTTTGCTGCCCACGGAGTGCCCTGCCTGACCCACGAACTGCGCCTGAAAGCCAAAGGTTCTATGCTTTCTTGCATGGGGATAAGGGCTGTTGTTTGCTTTTTTCAGCCCTGAGCTCAAACTGCCAGTTTGACTCCGAAAATTGAATACGGACGAGGATGCCTCCCAGACCAAAGGTACCACAGCAGAAAGCTCTTGCTGCTTAAGGAGTGCCCAGGCTGGCCCACCACCTGCACCTGAAATTAAAAGGGTCAGCGCTTGCTTTGCTGTGGAAAAGGGCTGTTGTTTATTTTTAGGAATCCTGCGCTGAAACTGCCAGTCCGACTCCCAATATTCCATACAGACCAAGATTTCTGCAAGACCAAAGGTTCCAGGACAGAGAGCTGTTGCTGCCCACGGAGTGCCCAGACTGGCCCACCAAATGCACCTAACGGCCAAAGGTTCCAGGCTTTCTTTCCTGGGAATAAGGGCTGTTGATCGTGTTTTTTAATCCTGTGCTGAAACTGTCAGTCTTACTCCCAAAATTGCATAAGGATGAAGATTCCTCCCAGACAAAAGGTGCCAGGACAGAAACCTCTTGCTGCCCGTGGAATGGCCAGGCTGGCCCACCAACTGCACCTGAAAGCCAAAGGTTCCAGGCTTTCTTTTCTGGGGGTAAGGGCTGTTGTTGTCTATTTTCAGCCCTGTGCTGAAACTGCCAGTCCGACTCCCAAAACTGAATGGGGACAAAGAGTCCTTCCAGAAAAAAGGTACCTCCACAGCAAGCTCTTGCTGCCCATGGAGTGCCCAGGCTGGCCCACCAACTGCAACTAACAGCCAAGGATTGCAGGCTTTCTTACCTGGGGGAAAATGCTGTTGTTTGTTTTTCAGAGCTTTGCACCGAAATTGCCAGTCCCAAAACTGAATACAGATGAAGATTCCTCCCAGACAAAAGGTGCCAGGACAGAGAGATGTTGCTGCCCATGGAGTGCCTAGGCTAGCCCACCAACTGCACCTGAGACCCTGAGGGTAAGCACTTTCTTGCCTGGGAGAAAGGGCTGTTGTTCGCTTGCAGAAGTCCTGCAGTGAAATTGCCAGTCCAAGACCCAGAATTGAATACAGACGAGGATTCCTCCCAGACCAAAGCTGCCAGCACAGAGAGCTCTTGCTGCCCACCGAGTGCCCAGGCTGGCCCACCAACTGCACCTGAAACCAAAAAGGTAAGGGCTTTCTTTCCTGGGGAAAAGGGTTGATGTTACCTTGCAGGAATCCTAGAGCTGAAATGGGCAGTCCAACTCCCAAAATTGAATATGAACAAGGACATCAAATGTAGCACACCAGAAAGCTCTTGCTGCTTTAGGAGTGCCCGGGCTGGCCCACCAAGTGCTCCTGAAACTACAACAGTCAGTGTGTCCTTTGCTGTGGAAGAGGGTGTGGATCATTTTCAGGAATGCTGCCCTGAAACTGCCGGTCCGACTCCCAAAAATCCATATGGACCAAGATTCCTCCCAGACAAAAGGTGCCACCACAGAAAGCTCTTGCTGCTGAAAGAGTGGCCAGGCTGGCCCACCAAATGCACCTGAGACCCGAAGAGTAAGCGCTTTGTTTACTAGGAGAAAGGGCTGTTGTTCACTTGCAGGAATTGTGCCCTGAAATTGCCAGTCCCAGTCTCAAAATTCCATATGGACAAAGATTCCTCCCAGACAGACGGTGCCACCACACAAAGCTCTTGCTGCCCACCGAGTGCCCAGGCTGGCCCACCAACTGCACCTGAAACCAAGAAGGTAAGGGCTTTCCTTCCAGGGGAAAAGAGTTGATGCATGAATCCTCGAGCCGAAATGGGCAGTCCTGCTCCCAAAATTGCATACGGATGAGGATTCTTCCCAGACAAAAGATACCACACCAGAAAGCTCTTGCTGCTTAAGGAGTGCCCAGGCTGGCCCACCACCTGCTCCTGAAACTACCACGGTCAGTGTGTCCTTTGCTGTGGAAAAGGGTGTGGATCATTTTCAGGAATGCTGCCCTGAAACTGCAGGTCCGACTCCCAAAAGTCCATACGGACCAAGATTCCTCCCAGACAAAAGGTGCCAGGGCAGAGAGCTCTTGCTGCCCGTGGAGTGCCAAGGCTGCCCCTCCAACTGCACAGGAGACCCTGAGGGTAAGCACTTTATTTCTTGGGAGAAAGGGCTGTTGTTCGCTTGCAGGAGTCTTGTCCTGAAATTGCCAGTCCCGGTCCCAAAATTGAATACGGACAAAGATACCTCCCAGAGAAACGGTGCCACCACACAAAGCTCTTGCTGCTGAAAGAGTGGCCAGGCTGGCCCACCAACTGCACCTGAAACCAAGAAGGTAAGGGCTTTCCTTCCAGGGGAAAAGGGTTGATGTTACCTTGCAGGAATCTTAGAGCCAAAATGGGCAGTCCAGCTCCCAAAATTGAATACGGATGAAGATTCCTCCCAGACAAACAGTGCCACCACACAAAGCTCTTGCTGCCCACCAAGTGCCCAGGCTGGCCCACCACCTGCACCTGAAATTAAAAGGGTCAGTGCTTGCTTTCCTGTGGAAAAGGGCTGTTGTTTGTTTTTAGGAATCCTGCGCTGAAACTGGCAGTCCGACTCCCCGTATTCCATATGGACAAAGATTCCTCCCAGACAAGAGGTGCTAGGACAGAAAGCCTTTGCTGCCCACGGAGTGCCCTGCCTGGCCCACGAACTGCGCCTGAAAGCCAAAGGTTCTATGCTTTCTTGCATGGGAATAAGGGCTGTTGTTTGCTTTTTTCAGCCCTGAGCTCAAACTGCCAGTTTGACTCCGAAAATTGAATACGGACGAGGATGCCTCCCAGACCAAAGGTACCACAGCAGAAAGCTCTTGCTGCTTAAGGAGTGCCCAGGCTGGCCCACCACCTGCACCTGAAATTAAAAGGGTCAGTGCTTGCTTTGCTGTGGAAAAGGGCTGTTGTTTATTTTTAGGAATCCTGCGCTGAAACTGCCAGTCCGACTCCCAATGTTCCATACAGACCAAGATTTCTGCAAGACCAAAGGTTCCAGGACAGAGAGCTGTTGCTGCCCACGGAGTGCCCAGACTGGCCCACCAAATGCACCTAACGGCCAAAGGTTCCAGGCTTTCTTTCCTGGGAATAAGGGCTGTTGATCGTGTTTTTTAATCCTGTGCTGAAACTGTCAGTCTTACTCCCAAAATTGCATAAGGATGAAGATTCCTCCCAGACAAAAGGTGCCAGGACAGAAACCTCTTGCTGCCCGTGGAATGGCCAGGCTGGCCCACCAACTGCACCTGAAAGCCAAAGGTTCCAGGCTTTCTTTTCTGGGGGTAAGGGCTGTTGTTGTCTATTTTCAGCCCTGTGCTGAAACTGCCAGTCCGACTCCCAAAACTGAATGGGGACGAAGAGTCCTTCCAGAAAAAAGGTACCTCCACAGCAAGCTCTTGCTGCCCATGGAGTGCCCAGGCTGGCCCACCAACTGCAACTAACAGCCAAGGATTGCAGGCTTTCTTACCTGGGGGAAAATGCTGTTGTTTGTTTTTCAGAGCTTTGCACCGAAATTGCCAGTCCCAAAACTGAATACAGATGAAGATTCCTCCCAGACAAAAGGTGCCAGGACAGAGAGATGTTGCTGCCCATGGAGTGCCTAGGCTAGCCCACCAACTGCACCTGAGACCCTGAGGGTAAGCACTTTCTTGCCTGGGAGAAAGGGCTGTTGTTCGCTTGCAGAAGTCCTGCAGTGAAATTGCCAGTCCAAGACCCAGAATTGAATACAGACGAGGATTCCTCCCAGACCAAAGCTGCCAGCACAGAGAGCTCTTGCTGCCCACCGAGTGCCCAGGCTGGCCCACCAACTGCACCTGAAACCAAAAAGGTAAGGGCTTTCTTTCCTGGGGAAAAGGGTTGATGTTACCTTGCAGGAATCCTAGAGCTGAAATGGGCAGTCCAACTCCCAAAATTGAATATCAACAAGGACATCAAATGTAGCACACCAGAAAGCTCTTGCTGCTTTAGGAGTGCCCGGGCTGGCCCACCAAGTGCTCCTGAAACTACAACAGTCAGTGTGTCCTTTGCTGTGGAAGAGGGTGTGGATCATTTTCAGGAATGCTGCCCTGAAACTGCCAGTCCGACTCCCAAAAATCCATATGGACCAAGATTCCTCCCAGACAAAAGGTGCCACCACAGAAAGCTCTTGCTGCTGAAAGAGTGGCCAGGCTGGCCCACCACCTGCACCTGAAATTAAAAGGGCCGGTGCTTTCTTTGCTGTGGAAAAGGAGTGTTGTTTATTTTTAGGAATCCTGTGCTGGAACTGGCAGTCCGACTCCCAAAATTGCATCCGGATGAAGATTCCTCCCAGAAAAAAGGCACCACACCAGAAAGCTCTTGCTGCTTAAGGAGTGCCCAGGCTGGCCCACCACCTGCTCCTGAAACTACCACAGTCAGTGTGTCCTTTGCTGTGGAAAAGGGTGTGGATCATTTTCAGGAATGCTGCCCTGAAACTGCCGGTCCGACTCCCAAAAATCCATATGGACCAAGATTCCTCCCAGACAAAAGGTGCCAGGGCAGAGAGCTCTTGCTGCCCGTGGAGTGCCAAGGCTGCCCCTCCAACTGCACAGGAGACCCTGAGGGTAAGCACTTTATTTCTTGGGAGAAAGGGCTGTTGTTCGCTTGCAGGAGTCTTGTCCTGAAATTGCCAGTCCCGGTCCCAAAATTGAATACGGACAAAGATACCTCCCAGAGAAACGGTGCCACCACTCAAAGCTCTTGCTGCTGAAAGAGTGGCCAGGCTGGCCCACCAACTGCACCTGAAACCAAGAAGGTAAAGGCTTTCCTTCCAGGGGAAAAGGGTTGATGTTACCTTGCAGGAATCTTAGAGCCAAAATGGGCAGTCCAGCTCCCAAAATTGAATACGGATGAAGATTCCTCCCAGACAAACAGTGCCACCACACAAAGCTCTTGCTGCCCACCGAGTGCCCAGGCTGGCCCACCACGTGCACCTGAAATTAAAAGGGTCAGTGCTTGCTTTCCTGTGGAAAAGGGCTGTTGTTCGTTTTTAGGAATCCTGCGCTGAAACTGGCAGTCCGACTCCCCGTATTCCATATGGACAAAGATTCCTCCCAGACAAGAGGTGCTAGGACAGAAAGCCTTTGCTGCCCACGGAGTGCCCTGCCTGACCCACAAACTGTGCCTGAAAGCCAAAGGTTCTATGCTTTCTTGCATGGGGATAAGGGCTGTTGTTTGCTTTTTTCAGCCCTGAGCTCAAACTGCCAGTTTGACTCCGAAAATTGAATACGGACGAGGATGCCTCCCAGACCAAAGGTACCACAGCAGAAAGCTCTTGCTGCTTAAGGAGTGCCCAGGCTGGCCCACCACCTGCACCTGAAATTAAAAGGGTCAGTGCTTGCTTTGCTGTGGAAAAGGGCTGTTGTTTATTTTTAGGAATCCTGCGCTGAAACTGCCAGTCCGACTCCCAATATTCCATACAGACCAAGATTTCTGCAAGACCAAAGGTTCCAGGACAGAGAGCTGTTGCTGCCCACGGAGTGCCCAGACTGGCCCACCAAATGCACCTAACGGCCAAAGGTTCCAGGCTTTCTTTCCTGGGAATAAGGGCTGTTGATCGTGTTTTTTAATCCTGTGCTGAAACTGTCAGTCTTACTCCCAAAATTGCATAAGGATGAAGATTCCTCCCAGACAAAAGGTGCCAGGACAGAAACCTCTTGCTGCCCGTGGAATGGCCAGGCTGGCCCACCAACTGCACCTGAAAGCCAAAGGTTCCAGGCTTTCTTTTCTGGGGGTAAGGGCTGTTGTTGTCTATTTTCAGCCCTGTGCTGAAACTGCCAGTCCGACTCCCAAAACTGAATGGGGACGAAGAGTCCTTCCAGAAAAAAGGTACCTCCACAGCAAGCTCTTGCTGCCCATGGAGTGCCCAGGCTGGCCCACCAACTGCAACTAACAGCCAAGGATTGCAGGCTTTCTTACCTGGGGGAAAATGCTGTTGTTTGTTTTTCAGAGCTTTGCACCGAAATTGCCAGTCCCAAAACTGAATACAGATGAAGATTCCTCCCAGACAAAAGGTGCCAGGACAGAGAGATGTTGCTGCCCATGGAGTGCCTAGGCTAGCCCACCAACTGCACCTGAGACCCTGAGGGTAAGCACTTTCTTACCTGGGAGAAAGGGCTGTTGTTCGCTTGCAGAAGTCCTGCAGTGAAATTGCCAGTCCAAGACCCAGAATTGAATACAGACGAGGATTCCTCCCAGACCAAAGCTGCCAGCACAGAGAGCTCTTGCTGCCCACCGAGTGCCCAGGCTGGCCCACCAACTGCACCTGAAACCAAAAAGGTAAGGGCTTTCTTTCCTGGGGAAAAGGGTTGATGTTACCTTGCAGGAATCCTAGAGCTGAAATGGGCAGTCCAACTCCCAAAATTGAATATGAACAAGGACATCAAATGTAGCACACCAGAAAGCTCTTGCTGCTTTAGGAGTGCCCGGGCTGGCCCACCAAGTGCTCCTGAAACTACAACAGTCAGTGTGTCCTTTGCTGTGGAAGAGGGTGTGGATCATTTTCAGGAATGCTGCCCTGAAACTGCCGGTCCGACTCCCAAAAATCCATATGGACCAAGATTCCTCCCAGACAAAAGGTGCCACCACAGAAAGCTCTTGCTGCTGAAAGAGTGGCCAGGCTGGCCCACCAAATGCACCTGAGACCCGAAGAGTAAGCGCTTTGTTTACTAGGAGAAAGGGCTGTTGTTCACTTGCAGGAATTGTGCCCTGAAATTGCCAGTCCCAGTCTCAAAATTCCATATGGACAAAGATTCCTCCCAGACAGACGGTGCCACCACACAAAGCTCTTGCTGCCCACCGAGTGCCCAGGCTGGCCCACCAACTGCACCTGAAACCAAGAAGGTAAGGGCTTTCCTTCCAGGGGAAAAGAGTTGATGCATGAATCCTCGAGCCGAAATGGGCAGTCCTGCTCCCAAAATTGCATACGGATGAGGATTCTTCCCAGACAAAAGATACCACACCAGAAAGCTCTTGCTGCTTAAGGAGTGCCCAGGCTGGCCCACCACCTGCTCCTGAAACTACCACGGTCAGTGTGTCCTTTGCTGTGGAAAAGGGTGTGGATCATTTTCAGGAATGCTGCCCTGAAACTGCCAGTCCGACTCCCAAAAGTCCATACGGACCAAGATTCCTCCCAGATAAAAGGTGCCAGGGCAGAGAGCTCTTGCTGCCCGTGGAGTGCCAAGGCTGCCCCTCCAACTGCACAGGAGACCCTGAGGGTAAGCACTTTATTTCTTGGGAGAAAGGGCTGTTGTTCGCTTGCAGGAGTCTTGTCCTGAAATTGCCAGTCCCGGTCCCAAAATTGAATACGGACAAAGATACCTCCCAGAGAAACGGTGCCACCACACAAAGCTCTTGCTGCTGAAAGAGTGGCCAGGCTGGCCCACCAACTGCACCTGAAACCAAGAAGGTAAGGGCTTTCCTTCCAGGGGAAAAGGGTTGATGTTACCTTGCAGGAATCTTAGAGCCAAAATGGGCAGTCCAGCTCCCAAAATTGAATACGGATGAAGATTCCTCCCAGACAAACAGTGCCACCACACAAAGCTCTTGCTGCCCACCAAGTGCCCAGGCTGGCCCACCACCTGCACCTGAAATTAAAAGGGTCAGTGCTTGCTTTCCTGTGGAAAAGGGCTGTTGTTCGTTTTTAGGAATCCTGCGCTGAAACTGGCAGTCCGACTCCCCGTATTCCATATGGACAAAGATTCCTCCCAGACAAGAGGTGCTAGGACAGAAAGCCTTTGCTGCCCACGGAGTGCCCTGCCTGACCCACGAACTGCGCCTGAAAGCCAAAGGTTCTATGCTTTCTTGCATGGGGATAAGGGCTGTTGTTTGCTTTTTTCAGCCCTGAGCTCAAACTGCCAGTTTGACTCCGAAAATTGAATACGGACGAGGATGCCTCCCAGACCAAAGGTACCACAGCAGAAAGCTCTTGCTGCTTAAGGAGTGCCCAGGCTGGCCCACCACCTGCACCTGAAATTAAAAGGGTCAGCGCTTGCTTTGCTGTGGAAAAGGGCTGTTGTTTATTTTTAGGAATCCTGCGCTGAAACTGCCAGTCCGACTCCCAATATTCCATACAGACCAAGATTTCTGCAAGACCAAAGGTTCCAGGACAGAGAGCTGTTGCTGCCCACGGAGTGCCCAGACTGGCCCACCAAATGCACCTAACGGCCAAAGGTTCCAGGCTTTCTTTCCTGGGAATAAGGGCTGTTGATCGTGTTTTTTAATCCTGTGCTGAAACTGTCAGTCTTACTCCCAAAATTGCATAAGGATGAAGATTCCTCCCAGACAAAAGGTGCCAGGACAGAAACCTCTTGCTGCCCGTGGAATGGCCAGGCTGGCCCACCAACTGCACCTGAAAGCCAAAGGTTCCAGGCTTTCTTTTCTGGGGGTAAGGGCTGTTGTTGTCTATTTTCAGCCCTGTGCTGAAACTGCCAGTCCGACTCCCAAAACTGAATGGGGACAAAGAGTCCTTCCAGAAAAAAGGTACCTCCACAGCAAGCTCTTGCTGCCCATGGAGTGCCCAGGCTGGCCCACCAACTGCAACTAACAGCCAAGGATTGCAGGCTTTCTTACCTGGGGGAAAATGCTGTTGTTTGTTTTTCAGAGCTTTGCACCGAAATTGCCAGTCCCAAAACTGAATACAGATGAAGATTCCTCCCAGACAAAAGGTGCCAGGACAGAGAGATGTTGCTGCCCATGGAGTGCCTAGGCTAGCCCACCAACTGCACCTGAGACCCTGAGGGTAAGCACTTTCTTGCCTGGGAGAAAGGGCTGTTGTTCGCTTGCAGAAGTCCTGCAGTGAAATTGCCAGTCCAAGACCCAGAATTGAATACAGACGAGGATTCCTCCCAGACCAAAGCTGCCAGCACAGAGAGCTCTTGCTGCCCACCGAGTGCCCAGGCTGGCCCACCAACTGCACCTGAAACCAAAAAGGTAAGGGCTTTCTTTCCTGGGGAAAAGGGTTGATGTTACCTTGCAGGAATCCTAGAGCTGAAATGGGCAGTCCAACTCCCAAAATTGAATATGAACAAGGACATCAAATGTAGCACACCAGAAAGCTCTTGCTGCTTTAGGAGTGCCCGGGCTGGCCCACCAAGTGCTCCTGAAACTACAACAGTCAGTGTGTCCTTTGCTGTGGAAGAGGGTGTGGATCATTTTCAGGAATGCTGCCCTGAAACTGCCAGTCCGACTCCCAAAAATCCATATGGACCAAGATTCCTCCCAGACAAAAGGTGCCACCACAGAAAGCTCTTGCTGCTGAAAGAGTGGCCAGGCTGGCCCACCAAATGCACCTGAGACCCGAAGAGTAAGCGCTTTGTTTACTAGGAGAAAGGGCTGTTGTTCACCTGCAGGAATTGTGCCCTGAAATTGCCAGTCCCAGTCTCAAAATTCCATATGGACAAAGATTCCTCCCAGACAGACGGTGCCACCACACAAAGCTCTTGCTGCCCACCGAGTGCCCAGGCTGGCCCACCAACTGCACCTGAAACCAAGAAGGTAAGGGCTTTCCTTCCAGGGGAAAAGAGTTGATGCATGAATCCTCGAGCCGAAATGGGCAGTCCTGCTCCCAAAATTGCATACGGATGAGGATTCTTCCCAGACAAAAGATACCACACCAGAAAGCTCTTGCTGCTTAAGGAGTGCCCAGGCTGGCCCACCACCTGCTCCTGAAACTACCACGGTCAGTGTGTCCTTTGCTGTGGAAAAGGGTGTGGATCATTTTCAGGAATGCTGCCCTGAAACTGCCAGTCCGACTCCCAAAAGTCCATACGGACCAAGATTCCTCCCAGATAAAAGGTGCCAGGGCAGAGAGCTCTTGCTGCCCGTGGAGTGCCAAGGCTGCCCCTCCAACTGCACAGGAGACCCTGAGGGTAAGCACTTTATTTCTTGGGAGAAAGGGCTGTTGTTCGCTTGCAGGAGTCTTGTCCTGAAATTGCCAGTCCCGGTCCCAAAATTGAATACGGACAAAGATACCTCCCAGAGAAACGGTGCCACCACACAAAGCTCTTGCTGCTGAAAGAGTGGCCAGGCTGGCCCACCAACTGCACCTGAAACCAAGAAGGTAAGGGCTTTCCTTCCAGGGGAAAAGGGTTGATGTTACCTTGCAGGAATCTTAGAGCCAAAATGGGCAGTCCAGCTCCCAAAATTGAATACGGATGAAGATTCCTCCCAGACAAACAGTGCCACCACACAAAGCTCTTGCTGCCCACCAAGTGCCCAGGCTGGCCCACCACCTGCACCTGAAATTAAAAGGGTCAGTGCTTGCTTTCCTGTGGAAAAGGGCTGTTGTTCGTTTTTAGGAATCCTGCGCTGAAACTGGCAGTCCGACTCCCCGTATTCCATATGGACAAAGATTCCTCCCAGACAAGAGGTGCTAGGACAGAAAGCCTTTGCTGCCCACGGAGTGCCCTGCCTGACCCACGAACTGCGCCTGAAAGCCAAAGGTTCTATGCTTTCTTGCATGGGGATAAGGGCTGTTGTTTGCTTTTTTCAGCCCTGAGCTCAAACTGCCAGTTTGACTCCGAAAATTGAATACGGACGAGGATGCCTCCCAGACCAAAGGTACCACAGCAGAAAGCTCTTGCTGCTTAAGGAGTGCCCAGGCTGGCCCACCACCTGCACCTGAAATTAAAAGGGTCAGCGCTTGCTTTGCTGTGGAAAAGGGCTGTTGTTTATTTTTAGGAATCCTGCGCTGAAACTGCCAGTCCGACTCCCAATATTCCATACAGACCAAGATTTCTGCAAGACCAAAGGTTCCAGGACAGAGAGCTGTTGCTGCCCACGGAGTGCCCAGACTGGCCCACCAAATGCACCTAACGGCCAAAGGTTCCAGGCTTTCTTTCCTGGGAATAAGGGCTGTTGATCGTGTTTTTTAATCCTGTGCTGAAACTGTCAGTCTTACTCCCAAAATTGCATAAGGATGAAGATTCCTCCCAGACAAAAGGTGCCAGGACAGAAACCTCTTGCTGCCCGTGGAATGGCCAGGCTGGCCCACCAACTGCACCTGAAAGCCAAAGGTTCCAGGCTTTCTTTTCTGGGGGTAAGGGCTGTTGTTGTCTATTTTCAGCCCTGTGCTGAAACTGCCAGTCCGACTCCCAAAACTGAATGGGGACAAAGAGTCCTTCCAGAAAAAAGGTACCTCCACAGCAAGCTCTTGCTGCCCATGGAGTGCCCAGGCTGGCCCACCAACTGCAACTAACAGCCAAGGATTGCAGGCTTTCTTACCTGGGGGAAAATGCTGTTGTTTGTTTTTCAGAGCTTTGCACCGAAATTGCCAGTCCCAAAACTGAATACAGATGAAGATTCCTCCCAGACAAAAGGTGCCAGGACAGAGAGATGTTGCTGCCCATGGAGTGCCTAGGCTAGCCCACCAACTGCACCTGAGACCCTGAGGGTAAGCACTTTCTTGCCTGGGAGAAAGGGCTGTTGTTCGCTTGCAGAAGTCCTGCAGTGAAATTGCCAGTCCAAGACCCAGAATTGAATACAGACGAGGATTCCTCCCAGACCAAAGCTGCCAGCACAGAGAGCTCTTGCTGCCCACCGAGTGCCCAGGCTGGCCCACCAACTGCACCTGAAACCAAAAAGGTAAGGGCTTTCTTTCCTGGGGAAAAGGGTTGATGTTACCTTGCAGGAATCCTAGAGCTGAAATGGGCAGTCCAACTCCCAAAATTGAATATGAACAAGGACATCAAATGTAGCACACCAGAAAGCTCTTGCTGCTTTAGGAGTGCCCGGGCTGGCCCACCAAGTGCTCCTGAAACTACAACAGTCAGTGTGTCCTTTGCTGTGGAAGAGGGTGTGGATCATTTTCAGGAATGCTGCCCTGAAACTGCCAGTCCGACTCCCAAAAATCCATATGGACCAAGATTCCTCCCAGACAAAAGGTGCCACCACAGAAAGCTCTTGCTGCTGAAAGAGTGGCCAGGCTGGCCCACCAAATGCACCTGAGACCCGAAGAGTAAGCGCTTTGTTTACTAGGAGAAAGGGCTGTTGTTCACCTGCAGGAATTGTGCCCTGAAATTGCCAGTCCCAGTCTCAAAATTCCATATGGACAAAGATTCCTCCCAGACAGACGGTGCCACCACACAAAGCTCTTGCTGCCCACCGAGTGCCCAGGCTGGCCCACCAACTGCACCTGAAACCAAGAAGGTAAGGGCTTTCCTTCCAGGGGAAAAGAGTTGATGCATGAATCCTCGAGCCGAAATGGGCAGTCCTGCTCCCAAAATTGCATACGGATGAGGATTCTTCCCAGACAAAAGATACCACACCAGAAAGCTCTTGCTGCTTAAGGAGTGCCCAGGCTGGCCCACCACCTGCTCCTGAAACTACCACGGTCAGTGTGTCCTTTGCTGTGGAAAAGGGTGTGGATCATTTTCAGGAATGCTGCCCTGAAACTGCCAGTCCGACTCCCAAAAGTCCATACGGACCAAGATTCCTCCCAGATAAAAGGTGCCAGGGCAGAGAGCTCTTGCTGCCCGTGGAGTGCCAAGGCTGCCCCTCCAACTGCACAGGAGACCCTGAGGGTAAGCACTTTATTTCTTGGGAGAAAGGGCTGTTGTTCGCTTGCAGGAGTCTTGTCCTGAAATTGCCAGTCCCGGTCCCAAAATTGAATACGGACAAAGATACCTCCCAGAGAAACGGTGCCACCACACAAAGCTCTTGCTGCTGAAAGAGTGGCCAGGCTGGCCCACCAACTGCACCTGAAACCAAGAAGGTAAGGGCTTTCCTTCCAGGGGAAAAGGGTTGATGTTACCTTGCAGGAATCTTAGAGCCAAAATGGGCAGTCCAGCTCCCAAAATTGAATACGGATGAAGATTCCTCCCAGACAAACAGTGCCACCACACAAAGCTCTTGCTGCCCACCAAGTGCCCAGGCTGGCCCACCACCTGCACCTGAAATTAAAAGGGTCAGTGCTTGCTTTCCTGTGGAAAAGGGCTGTTGTTCGTTTTTAGGAATCCTGCGCTGAAACTGGCAGTCCGACTCCCCGTATTCCATATGGACAAAGATTCCTCCCAGACAAGAGGTGCTAGGACAGAAAGCCTTTGCTGCCCACGGAGTGCCCTGCCTGACCCACGAACTGCGCCTGAAAGCCAAAGGTTCTATGCTTTCTTGCATGGGGATAAGGGCTGTTGTTTGCTTTTTTCAGCCCTGAGCTCAAACTGCCAGTTTGACTCCGAAAATTGAATACGGACGAGGATGCCTCCCAGACCAAAGGTACCACAGCAGAAAGCTCTTGCTGCTTAAGGAGTGCCCAGGCTGGCCCACCACCTGCACCTGAAATTAAAAGGGTCAGCGCTTGCTTTGCTGTGGAAAAGGGCTGTTGTTTATTTTTAGGAATCCTGCGCTGAAACTGCCAGTCCGACTCCCAATATTCCATACAGACCAAGATTTCTGCAAGACCAAAGGTTCCAGGACAGAGAGCTGTTGCTGCCCACGGAGTGCCCAGACTGGCCCACCAAATGCACCTAACGGCCAAAGGTTCCAGGCTTTCTTTCCTGGGAATAAGGGCTGTTGATCGTGTTTTTTAATCCTGTGCTGAAACTGTCAGTCTTACTCCCAAAATTGCATAAGGATGAAGATTCCTCCCAGACAAAAGGTGCCAGGACAGAAACCTCTTGCTGCCCGTGGAATGGCCAGGCTGGCCCACCAACTGCACCTGAAAGCCAAAGGTTCCAGGCTTTCTTTTCTGGGGGTAAGGGCTGTTGTTGTCTATTTTCAGCCCTGTGCTGAAACTGCCAGTCCGACTCCCAAAACTGAATGGGGACAAAGAGTCCTTCCAGAAAAAAGGTACCTCCACAGCAAGCTCTTGCTGCCCATGGAGTGCCCAGGCTGGCCCACCAACTGCAACTAACAGCCAAGGATTGCAGGCTTTCTTACCTGGGGGAAAATGCTGTTGTTTGTTTTTCAGAGCTTTGCACCGAAATTGCCAGTCCCAAAACTGAATACAGATGAAGATTCCTCCCAGACAAAAGGTGCCAGGACAGAGAGATGTTGCTGCCCATGGAGTGCCTAGGCTAGCCCACCAACTGCACCTGAGACCCTGAGGGTAAGCACTTTCTTGCCTGGGAGAAAGGGCTGTTGTTCGCTTGCAGAAGTCCTGCAGTGAAATTGCCAGTCCAAGACCCAGAATTGAATACAGACGAGGATTCCTCCCAGACCAAAGCTGCCAGCACAGAGAGCTCTTGCTGCCCACCGAGTGCCCAGGCTGGCCCACCAACTGCACCTGAAACCAAAAAGGTAAGGGCTTTCTTTCCTGGGGAAAAGGGTTGATGTTACCTTGCAGGAATCCTAGAGCTGAAATGGGCAGTCCAACTCCCAAAATTGAATATGAACAAGGACATCAAATGTAGCACACCAGAAAGCTCTTGCTGCTTTAGGAGTGCCCGGGCTGGCCCACCAAGTGCTCCTGAAACTACAACAGTCAGTGTGTCCTTTGCTGTGGAAGAGGGTGTGGATCATTTTCAGGAATGCTGCCCTGAAACTGCCAGTCCGACTCCCAAAAATCCATATGGACCAAGATTCCTCCCAGACAAAAGGTGCCACCACAGAAAGCTCTTGCTGCTGAAAGAGTGGCCAGGCTGGCCCACCAAATGCACCTGAGACCCGAAGAGTAAGCGCTTTGTTTACTAGGAGAAAGGGCTGTTGTTCACTTGCAGGAATTGTGCCCTGAAATTGCCAGTCCCAGTCTCAAAATTCCATATGGACAAAGATTCCTCCCAGACAGACGGTGCCACCACACAAAGCTCTTGCTGCCCACCGAGTGCCCAGGCTGGCCCACCAACTGCACCTGAAACCAAGAAGGTAAGGGCTTTCCTTCCAGGGGAAAAGAGTTGATGCATGAATCCTCGAGCCGAAATGGGCAGTCCTGCTCCCAAAATTGCATACGGATGAGGATTCTTCCCAGACAAAAGATACCACACCAGAAAGCTCTTGCTGCTTAAGGAGTGCCCAGGCTGGCCCACCACCTGCTCCTGAAACTACCACGGTCAGTGTGTCCTTTGCTGTGGAAAAGGGTGTGGATCATTTTCAGGAATGCTGCCCTGAAACTGCCAGTCCGACTCCCAAAAGTCCATACGGACCAAGATTCCTCCCAGATAAAAGGTGCCAGGGCAGAGAGCTCTTGCTGCCCGTGGAGTGCCAAGGCTGCCCCTCCAACTGCACAGGAGACCCTGAGGGTAAGCACTTTATTTCTTGGGAGAAAGGGCTGTTGTTCGCTTGCAGGAGTCTTGTCCTGAAATTGCCAGTCCCGGTCCCAAAATTGAATACGGACAAAGATACCTCCCAGAGAAACGGTGCCACCACACAAAGCTCTTGCTGCTGAAAGAGTGGCCAGGCTGGCCCACCAACTGCACCTGAAACCAAGAAGGTAAGGGCTTTCCTTCCAGGGGAAAAGGGTTGATGTTACCTTGCAGGAATCTTAGAGCCAAAATGGGCAGTCCAGCTCCCAAAATTGAATACGGATGAAGATTCCTCCCAGACAAACAGTGCCACCACACAAAGCTCTTGCTGCCCACCAAGTGCCCAGGCTGGCCCACCACCTGCACCTGAAATTAAAAGGGTCAGTGCTTGCTTTCCTGTGGAAAAGGGCTGTTGTTCGTTTTTAGGAATCCTGCGCTGAAACTGGCAGTCCGACTCCCCGTATTCCATATGGACAAAGATTCCTCCCAGACAAGAGGTGCTAGGACAGAAAGCCTTTGCTGCCCACGGAGTGCCCTGCCTGACCCACGAACTGCGCCTGAAAGCCAAAGGTTCTATGCTTTCTTGCATGGGGATAAGGGCTGTTGTTTGCTTTTTTCAGCCCTGAGCTCAAACTGCCAGTTTGACTCCGAAAATTGAATACGGACGAGGATGCCTCCCAGACCAAAGGTACCACAGCAGAAAGCTCTTGCTGCTTAAGGAGTGCCCAGGCTGGCCCACCACCTGCACCTGAAATTAAAAGGGTCAGCGCTTGCTTTGCTGTGGAAAAGGGCTGTTGTTTATTTTTAGGAATCCTGCGCTGAAACTGCCAGTCCGACTCCCAATATTCCATACAGACCAAGATTTCTGCAAGACCAAAGGTTCCAGGACAGAGAGCTGTTGCTGCCCACGGAGTGCCCAGACTGGCCCACCAAATGCACCTAACGGCCAAAGGTTCCAGGCTTTCTTTCCTGGGAATAAGGGCTGTTGATCGTGTTTTTTAATCCTGTGCTGAAACTGTCAGTCTTACTCCCAAAATTGCATAAGGATGAAGATTCCTCCCAGACAAAAGGTGCCAGGACAGAAACCTCTTGCTGCCCGTGGAATGGCCAGGCTGGCCCACCAACTGCACCTGAAAGCCAAAGGTTCCAGGCTTTCTTTTCTGGGGGTAAGGGCTGTTGTTGTCTATTTTCAGCCCTGTGCTGAAACTGCCAGTCCGACTCCCAAAACTGAATGGGGACAAAGAGTCCTTCCAGAAAAAAGGTACCTCCACAGCAAGCTCTTGCTGCCCATGGAGTGCCCAGGCTGGCCCACCAACTGCAACTAACAGCCAAGGATTGCAGGCTTTCTTACCTGGGGGAAAATGCTGTTGTTTGTTTTTCAGAGCTTTGCACCGAAATTGCCAGTCCCAAAACTGAATACAGATGAAGATTCCTCCCAGACAAAAGGTGCCAGGACAGAGAGATGTTGCTGCCCATGGAGTGCCTAGGCTAGCCCACCAACTGCACCTGAGACCCTGAGGGTAAGCACTTTCTTGCCTGGGAGAAAGGGCTGTTGTTCGCTTGCAGAAGTCCTGCAGTGAAATTGCCAGTCCAAGACCCAGAATTGAATACAGACGAGGATTCCTCCCAGACCAAAGCTGCCAGCACAGAGAGCTCTTGCTGCCCACCGAGTGCCCAGGCTGGCCCACCAACTGCACCTGAAACCAAAAAGGTAAGGGCTTTCTTTCCTGGGGAAAAGGGTTGATGTTACCTTGCAGGAATCCTAGAGCTGAAATGGGCAGTCCAACTCCCAAAATTGAATATGAACAAGGACATCAAATGTAGCACACCAGAAAGCTCTTGCTGCTTTAGGAGTGCCCGGGCTGGCCCACCAAGTGCTCCTGAAACTACAACAGTCAGTGTGTCCTTTGCTGTGGAAGAGGGTGTGGATCATTTTCAGGAATGCTGCCCTGAAACTGCCAGTCCGACTCCCAAAAATCCATATGGACCAAGATTCCTCCCAGACAAAAGGTGCCACCACAGAAAGCTCTTGCTGCTGAAAGAGTGGCCAGGCTGGCCCACCAAATGCACCTGAGACCCGAAGAGTAAGCGCTTTGTTTACTAGGAGAAAGGGCTGTTGTTCACTTGCAGGAATTGTGCCCTGAAATTGCCAGTCCCAGTCTCAAAATTCCATATGGACAAAGATTCCTCCCAGACAGACGGTGCCACCACACAAAGCTCTTGCTGCCCACCGAGTGCCCAGGCTGGCCCACCAACTGCACCTGAAACCAAGAAGGTAAGGGCTTTCCTTCCAGGGGAAAAGAGTTGATGCATGAATCCTCGAGCCGAAATGGGCAGTCCTGCTCCCAAAATTGCATACGGATGAGGATTCTTCCCAGACAAAAGATACCACACCAGAAAGCTCTTGCTGCTTAAGGAGTGCCCAGGCTGGCCCACCACCTGCTCCTGAAACTACCACGGTCAGTGTGTCCTTTGCTGTGGAAAAGGGTGTGGATCATTTTCAGGAATGCTGCCCTGAAACTGCAGGTCCGACTCCCAAAAGTCCATACGGACCAAGATTCCTCCCAGACAAAAGGTGCCAGGGCAGAGAGCTCTTGCTGCCCGTGGAGTGCCAAGGCTGCCCCTCCAACTGCACAGGAGACCCTGAGGGTAAGCACTTTATTTCTTGGGAGAAAGGGCTGTTGTTCGCTTGCAGGAGTCTTGTCCTGAAATTGCCAGTCCCGGTCCCAAAATTGAATACGGACAAAGATACCTCCCAGAGAAACGGTGCCACCACACAAAGCTCTTGCTGCTGAAAGAGTGGCCAGGCTGGCCCACCAACTGCACCTGAAACCAAGAAGGTAAGGGCTTTCCTTCCAGGGGAAAAGGGTTGATGTTACCTTGCAGGAATCTTAGAGCCAAAATGGGCAGTCCAGCTCCCAAAATTGAATACGGATGAAGATTCCTCCCAGACAAACAGTGCCACCACACAAAGCTCTTGCTGCCCACCAAGTGCCCAGGCTGGCCCACCACCTGCACCTGAAATTAAAAGGGTCAGTGCTTGCTTTCCTGTGGAAAAGGGCTGTTGTTTGTTTTTAGGAATCCTGCGCTGAAACTGGCAGTCCGACTCCCCGTATTCCATATGGACAAAGATTCCTCCCAGACAAGAGGTGCTAGGACAGAAAGCCTTTGCTGCCCACGGAGTGCCCTGCCTGGCCCACGAACTGCGCCTGAAAGCCAAAGGTTCTATGCTTTCTTGCATGGGGATAAGGGCTGTTGTTTGCTTTTTTCAGCCCTGAGCTCAAACTGCCAGTTTGACTCCGAAAATTGAATACGGACGAGGATGCCTCCCAGACCAAAGGTACCACAGCAGAAAGCTCTTGCTGCTTAAGGAGTGCCCAGGCTGGCCCACCACCTGCACCTGAAATTAAAAGGGTCAGTGCTTGCTTTGCTGTGGAAAAGGGCTGTTGTTTATTTTTAGGAATCCTGCGCTGAAACTGCCAGTCCGACTCCCAATGTTCCATACAGACCAAGATTTCTGCAAGACCAAAGGTTCCAGGACAGAGAGCTGTTGCTGCCCACGGAGTGCCCAGACTGGCCCACCAAATGCACCTAACGGCCAAAGGTTCCAGGCTTTCTTTCCTGGGAATAAGGGCTGTTGATCGTGTTTTTTAATCCTGTGCTGAAACTGTCAGTCTTACTCCCAAAATTGCATAAGGATGAAGATTCCTCCCAGACAAAAGGTGCCAGGACAGAAACCTCTTGCTGCCCGTGGAATGGCCAGGCTGGCCCACCAACTGCACCTGAAAGCCAAAGGTTCCAGGCTTTCTTTTCTGGGGGTAAGGGCTGTTGTTGTCTATTTTCAGCCCTGTGCTGAAACTGCCAGTCCGACTCCCAAAACTGAATGGGGACGAAGAGTCCTTCCAGAAAAAAGGTACCTCCACAGCAAGCTCTTGCTGCCCATAGAGTGCCCAGGCTGGCCCACCAACTGCAACTAACAGCCAAGGATTGCAGGCTTTCTTACCTGGGGGAAAATGCTGTTGTTTGTTTTTCAGAGCTTTGCACCGAAATTGCCAGTCCCAAAACTGAATACAGATGAAGATTCCTCCCAGACAAAAGGTGCCAGGACAGAGAGATGTTGCTGCCCATGGAGTGCCTAGGCTAGCCCACCAACTGCACCTGAGACCCTGAGGGTAAGCACTTTCTTGCCTGGGAGAAAGGGCTGTTGTTCGCTTGCAGAAGTCCTGCAGTGAAATTGCCAGTCCAAGACCCAGAATTGAATACAGACGAGGATTCCTCCCAGACCAAAGCTGCCAGCACAGAGAGCTCTTGCTGCCCACCGAGTGCCCAGGCTGGCCCACCAACTGCACCTGAAACCAAAAAGGTAAGGGCTTTCTTTCCTGGGGAAAAGGGTTGATGTTACCTTGCAGGAATCCTAGAGCTGAAATGGGCAGTCCAACTCCCAAAATTGAATACGAACAAGGACATCAAATGTAGCACACCAGAAAGCTCTTGCTGCTTTAGGAGTGCCCGGGCTGGCCCACCAAGTGCTCCTGAAACTACAACAGTCAGTGTGTCCTTTGCTGTGGAAGAGGGTGTGGATCATTTTCAGGAATGCTGCCCTGAAACTGCCAGTCCGACTCCCAAAAATCCATATGGACCAAGATTCCTCCCAGACAAAAGGTGCCACCACAGAAAGCTCTTGCTGCTGAAAGAGTGGCCAGGCTGGCCCACCAAATGCACCTGAGACCCGAAGAGTAAGCGCTTTGTTTACTAGGAGAAAGGGCTGTTGTTCACTTGCAGGAATTGTGCCCTGAAATTGCCAGTCCCAGTCTCAAAATTCCATATGGACAAAGATTCCTCCCAGACAGACGGTGCCACCACACAAAGCTCTTGCTGCCCACCGAGTGCCCAGGCTGGCCCACCAACTGCACCTGAAACCAAGAAGGTAAGGGCTTTCCTTCCAGGGGAAAAGAGTTGATGCATGAATCCTCGAGCCGAAATGGGCAGTCCTGCTCCCAAAATTGCATACGGATGAGGATTCTTCCCAGACAAAAGATACCACACCAGAAAGCTCTTGCTGCTTAAGGAGTGCCCAGGCTGGCCCACCACCTGCTCCTGAAACTACCACGGTCAGTGTGTCCTTTGCTGTGGAAAAGGGTGTGGATCATTTTCAGGAATGCTGCCCTGAAACTGCCAGTCCGACTCCCAAAAGTCCATACGGACCAAGATTCCTCCCAGATAAAAGGTGCCAGGGCAGAGAGCTCTTGCTGCCCGTGGAGTGCCAAGGCTGCCCCTCCAACTGCACAGGAGACCCTGAGGGTAAGCACTTTATTTCTTGGGAGAAAGGGCTGTTGTTCGCTTGCAGGAGTCTTGTCCTGAAATTGCCAGTCCCGGTCCCAAAATTGAATACGGACAAAGATACCTCCCAGAGAAACGGTGCCACCACACAAAGCTCTTGCTGCTGAAAGAGTGGCCAGGCTGGCCCACCAACTGCACCTGAAACCAAGAAGGTAAGGGCTTTCCTTCCAGGGGAAAAGGGTTGATGTTACCTTGCAGGAATCTTAGAGCCAAAATGGGCAGTCCAGCTCCCAAAATTGAATACGGATGAAGATTCCTCCCAGACAAACAGTGCCACCACACAAAGCTCTTGCTGCCCACCAAGTGCCCAGGCTGGCCCACCACCTGCACCTGAAATTAAAAGGGTCAGTGCTTGCTTTCCTGTGGAAAAGGGCTGTTGTTCGTTTTTAGGAATCCTGCGCTGAAACTGGCAGTCCGACTCCCCGTATTCCATATGGACAAAGATTCCTCCCAGACAAGAGGTGCTAGGACAGAAAGCCTTTGCTGCCCACGGAGTGCCCTGCCTGACCCACGAACTGCGCCTGAAAGCCAAAGGTTCTATGCTTTCTTGCATGGGGATAAGGGCTGTTGTTTGCTTTTTTCAGCCCTGAGCTCAAACTGCCAGTTTGACTCCGAAAATTGAATACGGACGAGGATGCCTCCCAGACCAAAGGTACCACAGCAGAAAGCTCTTGCTGCTTAAGGAGTGCCCAGGCTGGCCCACCACCTGCACCTGAAATTAAAAGGGTCAGCGCTTGCTTTGCTGTGGAAAAGGGCTGTTGTTTATTTTTAGGAATCCTGCGCTGAAACTGCCAGTCCGACTCCCAATATTCCATACAGACCAAGATTTCTGCAAGACCAAAGGTTCCAGGACAGAGAGCTGTTGCTGCCCACGGAGTGCCCAGACTGGCCCACCAAATGCACCTAACGGCCAAAGGTTCCAGGCTTTCTTTCCTGGGAATAAGGGCTGTTGATCGTGTTTTTTAATCCTGTGCTGAAACTGTCAGTCTTACTCCCAAAATTGCATAAGGATGAAGATTCCTCCCAGACAAAAGGTGCCAGGACAGAAACCTCTTGCTGCCCGTGGAATGGCCAGGCTGGCCCACCAACTGCACCTGAAAGCCAAAGGTTCCAGGCTTTCTTTTCTGGGGGTAAGGGCTGTTGTTGTCTATTTTCAGCCCTGTGCTGAAACTGCCAGTCCGACTCCCAAAACTGAATGGGGACGAAGAGTCCTTCCAGAAAAAAGGTACCTCCACAGCAAGCTCTTGCTGCCCATGGAGTGCCCAGGCTGGCCCACCAACTGCAACTAACAGCCAAGGATTGCAGGCTTTCTTACCTGGGGGAAAATGCTGTTGTTTGTTTTTCAGAGCTTTGCACCGAAATTGCCAGTCCCAAAACTGAATACAGATGAAGATTCCTCCCAGACAAAAGGTGCCAGGACAGAGAGATGTTGCTGCCCATGGAGTGCCTAGGCTAGCCCACCAACTGCACCTGAGACCCTGAGGGTAAGCACTTTCTTGCCTGGGAGAAAGGGCTGTTGTTCGCTTGCAGAAGTCCTGCAGTGAAATTGCCAGTCCAAGACCCAGAATTGAATACAGACGAGGATTCCTCCCAGACCAAAGCTGCCAGCACAGAGAGCTCTTGCTGCCCACCGAGTGCCCAGGCTGGCCCACCAACTGCACCTGAAACCAAAAAGGTAAGGGCTTTCTTTCCTGGGGAAAAGGGTTGATGTTACCTTGCAGGAATCCTAGAGCTGAAATGGGCAGTCCAACTCCCAAAATTGAATATGAACAAGGACATCAAATGTAGCACACCAGAAAGCTCTTGCTGCTTTAGGAGTGCCCGGGCTGGCCCACCAAGTGCTCCTGAAACTACAACAGTCAGTGTGTCCTTTGCTGTGGAAGAGGGTGTGGATCATTTTCAGGAATGCTGCCCTGAAACTGCCGGTCCGACTCCCAAAAATCCATATGGACCAAGATTCCTCCCAGACAAAAGGTGCCAGGGCAGAGAGCTCTTGCTGCCCGTGGAGTGCCAAGGCTGCCCCTCCAACTGCACAGGAGACCCTGAGGGTAAGCACTTTATTTCTTGGGAGAAAGGGCTGTTGTTCGCTTGCAGGAGTCTTGTCCTGAAATTGCCAGTCCCGGTCCCAAAATTGAATACGGACAAAGATACCTCCCAGAGAAACGGTGCCACCACTCAAAGCTCTTGCTGCTGAAAGAGTGGCCAGGCTGGCCCACCAACTGCACCTGAAACCAAGAAGGTAAGGGCTTTCCTTCCAGGGGAAAAGGGTTGATGTTACCTTGCAGGAATCTTAGAGCCAAAATGGGCAGTCCAGCTCCCAAAATTGAATACGGATGAAGATTCCTCCCAGACAAACAGTGCCACCACACAAAGCTCTTGCTGCCCACCGAGTGCCCAGGCTGGCCCACCACGTGCACCTGAAATTAAAAGGGTCAGTGCTTGCTTTCCTGTGGAAAAGGGCTGTTGTTCGTTTTTAGGAATCCTGCGCTGAAACTGGCAGTCCGACTCCCCGTATTCCATATGGACAAAGATTCCTCCCAGACAAGAGGTGCTAGGACAGAAAGCCTTTGCTGCCCACGGAGTGCCCTGCCTGACCCACAAACTGCGCCTGAAAGCCAAAGGTTCTATGCTTTCTTGCATGGGGATAAGGGCTGTTGTTTGCTTTTTTCAGCCCTGAGCTCAACCTGCCAGTTTGACTCCGAAAATTGAATACGGACGAGGATGCCTCCCAGACCAAAGGTACCACAGCAGAAAGCTCTTGCTGCTTAAGGAGTGCCCAGGCTGGCCCACCACCTGCACCTGAAATTAAAAGGGTCAGCGCTTGCTTTGCTGTGGAAAAGGGCTGTTGTTTATTTTTAGGAATCCTGCGCTGAAACTGCCAGTCCGACTCCCAATATTCCATACAGACCAAGATTTCTGCAAGACCAAAGGTTCCAGGACAGAGAGCTGTTGCTGCCCACGGAGTGCCCAGACTGGCCCACCAAATGCACCTAACGGCCAAAGGTTCCAGGCTTTCTTTCCTGGGAATAAGGGCTGTTGATCGTGTTTTTTAATCCTGTGCTGAAACTGTCAGTCTTACTCCCAAAATTGCATAAGGATGAAGATTCCTCCCAGACAAAAGGTGCCAGGACAGAAACCTCTTGCTGCCCGTGGAATGGCCAGGCTGGCCCACCAACTGCACCTGAAAGCCAAAGGTTCCAGGCTTTCTTTTCTGGGGGTAAGGGCTGTTGTTGTCTATTTTCAGCCCTGTGCTGAAACTGCCAGTCCGACTCCCAAAACTGAATGGGGACGAAGAGTCCTTCCAGAAAAAAGGTACCTCCACAGCAAGCTCTTGCTGCCCATGGAGTGCCCAGGCTGGCCCACCAACTGCAACTAACAGCCAAGGATTGCAGGCTTTCTTACCTGGGGGAAAATGCTGTTGTTTGTTTTTCAGAGCTTTGCACCGAAATTGCCAGTCCCAAAACTGAATACAGATGAAGATTCCTCCCAGACAAAAGGTGCCAGGACAGAGAGATGTTGCTGCCCATGGAGTGCCTAGGCTAGCCCACCAACTGCACCTGAGACCCTGAGGGTAAGCACTTTCTTGCCTGGGAGAAAGGGCTGTTGTTCGCTTGCAGAAGTCCTGCAGTGAAATTGCCAGTCCAAGACCCAGAATTGAATACAGACGAGGATTCCTCCCAGACCAAAGCTGCCAGCACAGAGAGCTCTTGCTGCCCACCGAGTGCCCAGGCTGGCCCACCAACTGCACCTGAAACCAAAAAGGTAAGGGCTTTCTTTCCTGGGGAAAAGGGTTGATGTTACCTTGCAGGAATCCTAGAGCTGAAATGGGCAGTCCAACTCCCAAAATTGAATATGAACAAGGACATCAAATGTAGCACACCAGAAAGCTCTTGCTGCTTTAGGAGTGCCCGGGCTGGCCCACCAAGTGCTCCTGAAACTACAACAGTCAGTGTGTCCTTTGCTGTGGAAGAGGGTGTGGATCATTTTCAGGAATGCTGCCCTGAAACTGCCAGTCCGACTCCCAAAAATCCATATGGACCAAGATTCCTCCCAGACAAAAGGTGCCACCACAGAAAGCTCTTGCTGCTGAAAGAGTGGCCAGGCTGGCCCACCACCTGCACCTGAAATTAAAAGGGCCGGTGCTTTCTTTGCTGTGGAAAAGGAGTGTTGTTTATTTTTAGGAATCCTGTGCTGGAACTGGCAGTCCGACTCCCAAAATTGCATCCGGATGAAGATTCCTCCCAGACAAAAGGCACCACACCAGAAAGCTCTTGCTGCTTAAGGAGTGCCCAGGCTGGCCCACCACCTGCTCCTGAAACTACCACAGTCAGTGTGTCCTTTGCTGTGGAAAAGGGTGTGGATCATTTTCAGGAATGCTGCCCTGAAACTGCCGGTCCGACTCCCAAAAATCCATATGGACCAAGATTCCTCCCAGACAAAAGGTGCCAGGGCAGAGAGCTCTTGCTGCCCGTGGAGTGCCAAGGCTGCCCCTCCAACTGCACAGGAGACCCTGAGGGTAAGCACTTTATTTCTTGGGAGAAAGGGCTGTTGTTCGCTTGCAGGAGTCTTGTCCTGAAATTGCCAGTCCCGGTCCCAAAATTGAATACGGACAAAGATACCTCCCAGAGAAACGGTGCCACCACTCAAAGCTCTTGCTGCTGAAAGAGTGGCCAGGCTGGCCCACCAACTGCACCTGAAACCAAGAAGGTAAGGGCTTTCCTTCCAGGGGAAAAGGGTTGATGTTACCTTGCAGGAATCTTAGAGCCAAAATGGGCAGTCCAGCTCCCAAAATTGAATACGGATGAAGATTCCTCCCAGACAAACAGTGCCACCACACAAAGCTCTTGCTGCCCACCGAGTGCCCAGGCTGGCCCACCACGTGCACCTGAAATTAAAAGGGTCAGTGCTTGCTTTCCTGTGGAAAAGGGCTGTTGTTCGTTTTTAGGAATCCTGCGCTGAAACTGGCAGTCCGACTCCCCGTATTCCATATGGACAAAGATTCCTCCCAGACAAGAGGTGCTAGGACAGAAAGCCTTTGCTGCCCACGGAGTGCCCTGCCTGACCCACAAACTGCGCCTGAAAGCCAAAGGTTCTATGCTTTCTTGCATGGGGATAAGGGCTGTTGTTTGCTTTTTTCAGCCCTGAGCTCAAACTGCCAGTTTGACTCCGAAAATTGAATACGGACGAGGATGCCTCCCAGACCAAAGGTACCACAGCAGAAAGCTCTTGCTGCTTAAGGAGTGCCCAGGCTGGCCCACCACCTGCACCTGAAATTAAAAGGGTCAGCGCTTGCTTTGCTGTGGAAAAGGGCTGTTGTTTATTTTTAGGAATCCTGCGCTGAAACTGCCAGTCCGACTCCCAATATTCCATACAGACCAAGATTTCTGCAAGACCAAAGGTTCCAGGACAGAGAGCTGTTGCTGCCCACGGAGTGCCCAGACTGGCCCACCAAATGCACCTAACGGCCAAAGGTTCCAGGCTTTCTTTCCTGGGAATAAGGGCTGTTGATCGTGTTTTTTAATCCTGTGCTGAAACTGTCAGTCTTACTCCCAAAATTGCATAAGGATGAAGATTCCTCCCAGACAAAAGGTGCCAGGACAGAAACCTCTTGCTGCCCGTGGAATGGCCAGGCTGGCCCACCAACTGCACCTGAAAGCCAAAGGTTCCAGGCTTTCTTTTCTGGGGGTAAGGGCTGTTGTTGTCTATTTTCAGCCCTGTGCTGAAACTGCCAGTCCGACTCCCAAAACTGAATGGGGACGAAGAGTCCTTCCAGAAAAAAGGTACCTCCACAGCAAGCTCTTGCTGCCCATGGAGTGCCCAGGCTGGCCCACCAACTGCAACTAACAGCCAAGGATTGCAGGCTTTCTTACCTGGGGGAAAATGCTGTTGTTTGTTTTTCAGAGCTTTGCACCGAAATTGCCAGTCCCAAAACTGAATACAGATGAAGATTCCTCCCAGACAAAAGGTGCCAGGACAGAGAGATGTTGCTGCCCATGGAGTGCCTAGGCTAGCCCACCAACTGCACCTGAGACCCTGAGGGTAAGCACTTTCTTGCCTGGGAGAAAGGGCTGTTGTTCGCTTGCAGAAGTCCTGCAGTGAAATTGCCAGTCCAAGACCCAGAATTGAATACAGACGAGGATTCCTCCCAGACCAAAGCTGCCAGCACAGAGAGCTCTTGCTGCCCACCGAGTGCCCAGGCTGGCCCACCAACTGCACCTGAAACCAAAAAGGTAAGGGCTTTCTTTCCTGGGGAAAAGGGTTGATGTTACCTTGCAGGAATCCTAGAGCTGAAATGGGCAGTCCAACTCCCAAAATTGAATATGAACAAGGACATCAAATGTAGCACACCAGAAAGCTCTTGCTGCTTTAGGAGTGCCCGGGCTGGCCCACCAAGTGCTCCTGAAACTACAACAGTCAGTGTGTCCTTTGCTGTGGAAGAGGGTGTGGATCATTTTCAGGAATGCTGCCCTGAAACTGCCAGTCCGACTCCCAAAAATCCATATGGACCAAGATTCCTCCCAGACAAAAGGTGCCACCACAGAAAGCTCTTGCTGCTGAAAGAGTGGCCAGGCTGGCCCACCACCTGCACCTGAAATTAAAAGGGCCGGTGCTTTCTTTGCTGTGGAAAAGGAGTGTTGTTTATTTTTAGGAATCCTGTGCTGGAACTGGCAGTCCGACTCCCAAAATTGCATCCGGATGAAGATTCCTCCCAGACAAAAGGCACCACACCAGAAAGCTCTTGCTGCTTAAGGAGTGCCCAGGCTGGCCCACCACCTGCTCCTGAAACTACCACAGTCAGTGTGTCCTTTGCTGTGGAAAAGGGTGTGGATCATTTTCAGGAATGCTGCCCTGAAACTGCCGGTCCGACTCCCAAAAATCCATATGGACCAAGATTCCTCCCAGACAAAAGGTGCCAGGGCAGAGAGCTCTTGCTGCCCGTGGAGTGCCAAGGCTGCCCCTCCAACTGCACAGGAGACCCTGAGGGTAAGCACTTTATTTCTTGGGAGAAAGGGCTGTTGTTCGCTTGCAGGAGTCTTGTCCTGAAATTGCCAGTCCCGGTCCCAAAATTGAATACGGACAAAGATACCTCCCAGAGAAACGGTGCCACCACTCAAAGCTCTTGCTGCTGAAAGAGTGGCCAGGCTGGCCCACCAACTGCACCTGAAACCAAGAAGGTAAGGGCTTTCCTTCCAGGGGAAAAGGGTTGATGTTACCTTGCAGGAATCTTAGAGCCAAAATGGGCAGTCCAGCTCCCAAAATTGAATACGGATGAAGATTCCTCCCAGACAAACAGTGCCACCACACAAAGCTCTTGCTGCCCACCGAGTGCCCAGGCTGGCCCACCACGTGCACCTGAAATTAAAAGGGTCAGTGCTTGCTTTCCTGTGGAAAAGGGCTGTTGTTCGTTTTTAGGAATCCTGCGCTGAAACTGGCAGTCCGACTCCCCGTATTCCATATGGACAAAGATTCCTCCCAGACAAGAGGTGCTAGGACAGAAAGCCTTTGCTGCCCACGGAGTGCCCTGCCTGACCCACAAACTGCGCCTGAAAGCCAAAGGTTCTATGCTTTCTTGCATGGGGATAAGGGCTGTTGTTTGCTTTTTTCAGCCCTGAGCTCAAACTGCCAGTTTGACTCCGAAAATTGAATACGGACGAGGATGCCTCCCAGACCAAAGGTACCACAGCAGAAAGCTCTTGCTGCTTAAGGAGTGCCCAGGCTGGCCCACCACCTGCACCTGAAATTAAAAGGGTCAGCGCTTGCTTTGCTGTGGAAAAGGGCTGTTGTTTATTTTTAGGAATCCTGCGCTGAAACTGCCAGTCCGACTCCCAATATTCCATACAGACCAAGATTTCTGCAAGACCAAAGGTTCCAGGACAGAGAGCTGTTGCTGCCCACGGAGTGCCCAGACTGGCCCACCAAATGCACCTAACGGCCAAAGGTTCCAGGCTTTCTTTCCTGGGAATAAGGGCTGTTGATCGTGTTTTTTAATCCTGTGCTGAAACTGTCAGTCTTACTCCCAAAATTGCATAAGGATGAAGATTCCTCCCAGACAAAAGGTGCCAGGACAGAAACCTCTTGCTGCCCGTGGAATGGCCAGGCTGGCCCACCAACTGCACCTGAAAGCCAAAGGTTCCAGGCTTTCTTTTCTGGGGGTAAGGGCTGTTGTTGTCTATTTTCAGCCCTGTGCTGAAACTGCCAGTCCGACTCCCAAAACTGAATGGGGACGAAGAGTCCTTCCAGAAAAAAGGTACCTCCACAGCAAGCTCTTGCTGCCCATGGAGTGCCCAGGCTGGCCCACCAACTGCAACTAACAGCCAAGGATTGCAGGCTTTCTTACCTGGGGGAAAATGCTGTTGTTTGTTTTTCAGAGCTTTGCACCGAAATTGCCAGTCCCAAAACTGAATACAGATGAAGATTCCTCCCAGACAAAAGGTGCCAGGACAGAGAGATGTTGCTGCCCATGGAGTGCCTAGGCTAGCCCACCAACTGCACCTGAGACCCTGAGGGTAAGCACTTTCTTGCCTGGGAGAAAGGGCTGTTGTTCGCTTGCAGAAGTCCTGCAGTGAAATTGCCAGTCCAAGACCCAGAATTGAATACAGACGAGGATTCCTCCCAGACCAAAGCTGCCAGCACAGAGAGCTCTTGCTGCCCACCGAGTGCCCAGGCTGGCCCACCAACTGCACCTGAAACCAAAAAGGTAAGGGCTTTCTTTCCTGGGGAAAAGGGTTGATGTTACCTTGTAGGAATCCTAGAGCTGAAATGGGCAGTCCAACTCCCAAAATTGAATATGAACAAGGACATCAAATGTAGCACACCAGAAAGCTCTTGCTGCTTTAGGAGTGCCCGGGCTGGCCCACCAAGTGCTCCTGAAACTACAACAGTCAGTGTGTCCTTTGCTGTGGAAGAGGGTGTGGATCATTTTCAGGAATGCTGCCCTGAAACTGCCAGTCCGACTCCCAAAAATCCATATGGACCAAGATTCCTCCCAGACAAAAGGTGCCACCACAGAAAGCTCTTGCTGCTGAAAGAGTGGCCAGGCTGGCCCACCACCTGCACCTGAAATTAAAAGGGCCGGTGCTTTCTTTGCTGTGGAAAAGGAGTGTTGTTTATTTTTAGGAATCCTGTGCTGGAACTGGCAGTCCGACTCCCAAAATTGCATCCGGATGAAGATTCCTCCCAGACAAAAGGCACCACACCAGAAAGCTCTTGCTGCTTAAGGAGTGCCCAGGCTGGCCCACCACCTGCTCCTGAAACTACCACAGTCAGTGTGTCCTTTGCTGTGGAAAAGGGTGTGGATCATTTTCAGGAATGCTGCCCTGAAACTGCCGGTCCGACTCCCAAAAATCCATATGGACCAAGATTCCTCCCAGACAAAAGGTGCCAGGGCAGAGAGCTCTTGCTGCCCGTGGAGTGCCAAGGCTGCCCCTCCAACTGCACAGGAGACCCTGAGGGTAAGCACTTTATTTCTTGGGAGAAAGGGCTGTTGTTCGCTTGCAGGAGTCTTGTCCTGAAATTGCCAGTCCCGGTCCCAAAATTGAATACGGACAAAGATACCTCCCAGAGAAACGGTGCCACCACTCAAAGCTCTTGCTGCTGAAAGAGTGGCCAGGCTGGCCCACCAACTGCACCTGAAACCAAGAAGGTAAGGGCTTTCCTTCCAGGGGAAAAGGGTTGATGTTACCTTGCAGGAATCTTAGAGCCAAAATGGGCAGTCCAGCTCCCAAAATTGAATACGGATGAAGATTCCTCCCAGACAAACAGTGCCACCACACAAAGCTCTTGCTGCCCACCGAGTGCCCAGGCTGGCCCACCACGTGCACCTGAAATTAAAAGGGTCAGTGCTTGCTTTCCTGTGGAAAAGGGCTGTTGTTCGTTTTTAGGAATCCTGCGCTGAAACTGGCAGTCCGACTCCCCGTATTCCATATGGACAAAGATTCCTCCCAGACAAGAGGTGCTAGGACAGAAAGCCTTTGCTGCCCACGGAGTGCCCTGCCTGACCCACAAACTGCGCCTGAAAGCCAAAGGTTCTATGCTTTCTTGCATGGGGATAAGGGCTGTTGTTTGCTTTTTTCAGCCCTGAGCTCAACCTGCCAGTTTGACTCCGAAAATTGAATACGGACGAGGATGCCTCCCAGACCAAAGGTACCACAGCAGAAAGCTCTTGCTGCTTAAGGAGTGCCCAGGCTGGCCCACCACCTGCACCTGAAATTAAAAGGGTCAGCGCTTGCTTTGCTGTGGAAAAGGGCTGTTGTTTATTTTTAGGAATCCTGCGCTGAAACTGCCAGTCCGACTCCCAATATTCCATACAGACCAAGATTTCTGCAAGACCAAAGGTTCCAGGACAGAGAGCTGTTGCTGCCCACGGAGTGCCCAGACTGGCCCACCAAATGCACCTAACGGCCAAAGGTTCCAGGCTTTCTTTCCTGGGAATAAGGGCTGTTGATCGTGTTTTTTAATCCTGTGCTGAAACTGTCAGTCTTACTCCCAAAATTGCATAAGGATGAAGATTCCTCCCAGACAAAAGGTGCCAGGACAGAAACCTCTTGCTGCCCGTGGAATGGCCAGGCTGGCCCACCAACTGCACCTGAAAGCCAAAGGTTCCAGGCTTTCTTTTCTGGGGGTAAGGGCTGTTGTTGTCTATTTTCAGCCCTGTGCTGAAACTGCCAGTCCGACTCCCAAAACTGAATGGGGACGAAGAGTCCTTCCAGAAAAAAGGTACCTCCACAGCAAGCTCTTGCTGCCCATGGAGTGCCCAGGCTGGCCCACCAACTGCAACTAACAGCCAAGGATTGCAGGCTTTCTTACCTGGGGGAAAATGCTGTTGTTTGTTTTTCAGAGCTTTGCACCGAAATTGCCAGTCCCAAAACTGAATACAGATGAAGATTCCTCCCAGACAAAAGGTGCCAGGACAGTGAGCTCTTGTTGCCCATGGAGTTTCATATCAGCTACACCTGAGGCCCTGAGGGTAAGGGCTTTCTTTCCTGGGGAAACAGGCTCTTGTTCACTTACAGTTGTCCTGAACTGAGAAAGATGGTTTGACTGCCCAAAATGAACTCAGACGAGGATTCCTCCCAAACAAATGGTGACAGGACAGAAAGATCTTCCTGCACAGGGAGTGCCACAGCACCTGCATGTGCAGCCCTGAGATGAAGGGCTTTATTACCTGGGGGAAAGGGCTATTGTTTGATTTCCAGAGACTTGTGGTGATAATGATGGTGCAACTCTCAAAAGTGAACACAGGTGAACATAACTTGAGACAAAAGATGCCAGGACAGACATCTCTGGCTTCCCATGGAGTGCTCTGGGTGTCTGATGTAGTACACCTGAGAGTCTGAGGCTACATGTTGCTTTTCATGGGGAAATGGTCTGTAATTTGCTTGCAGGAGCCCAGTTCCAAGATAGCTGGACCGACTCGCCAAAATTCAAAAGGGATGAAGATTTCTCCCAGGCAAAAGGTGCCACCACACAGGCATCTTGTTGCCCATGGAGTGCCCAGGCTGGTCCATCAACTGCACCTGAATCCCAAAGTTTACAGGCTTTCTCTCCAGCAGGAAAGGGCTGGTTTTTGCTTTTCAGAGCCCTCTCCTGAAAGTGGAAGTCTGACTCCCTCTACTGAATGCCAGCAAAGATTCCTCCCAGACAATAGGTGCTACCACAGAAAGCTGTTGCCACCCATGGAGTGTTGTACCACCTGCACCTGACACCGTGAGGGTAAGGGATTTCCTTCCTGGGAATTCTTTCCCTGTTTTTTTCCTGGTTTTCCTGCTCTGAAAATTCTAGTCTGAGTCCTGAGATTGAACATGAATGAGTATTCCTCTTGGACCAAAGGTGCCACCACAGAGAGCTTTGCTGCCCATGGAGTGTCCAGCCTGGCCTATCAACTACCCCTAAGATTTTAAGGCTACAATCTGTCTTTCCTGGGGAAAAGGGCTGTCATTCATTTGCAGGAGCCTTGCAGTGAAATTGCCAGTCTGACTCCCAAAATGAACATGGACAAAGTTTCCTCTCAGAAAAGAGGTGGCTGGACAGAAAACTCTTGTTGCCCATCGAGTTTCACACTATCTGCACCTAAAACCCTGAGGGTCAGGGCTTTGTTTCCTTGGGGATACGGCTGTCTGTTGCTTGCAAGAGTCCTGCCTCAAATACCTGATCCTCCTCTCCAAATTGAACATGGACGAAGATTTCTCTGAAACCAAAGGTAACGGGACAGAAAAATCTTGTTGCCTGTGAAGCTAATTAATTAATTAGTAACCCATTAGGGTGCAGTGCAAGAAATTAATTACTGAATTAGGTCATTAGTGAATAATTAGCATGCTTTGTACAAAGAAATTAGTTAATTGGTAGCTAATTAAGGTCTGGTGGAAAAGTTAATTCCTTTATTATAAAAGGGGAAAAGGGTCCTCATTCACTTCCAGGAGCCTTGCAGGGAAATTGGCCATGTCAGCCCCCAGATTGAACACAGCTGAAGCTTTTTGTCAGAGAAAAGCTGCTAGGGTCGGAAGCTCTTGCTGCCTATGCAGTGCCTGGATTTCTCTTCACCTCCATCTGAGACCATTAGGGTGAGGGCTTTCTTTCCCTGGGGAAAAGGGTTCTTGTTCATTTCCAGGAGCCCTGCAGTGAAATTTGCCATGTCAGCCTCCAGACTGAACACAGCTGAAGCTTTTTCTTAGAGAAAAGATGCCAGAACCAGAAACTCTTGCTGCCTATGGAGTGTCAGGGTGGCCCACCACCTTAACCTTTCATCTTCTTTGATAAGTTAATTTTTTGTCTGCATTGTTAGGTTGTTTATCTTTTTCTTCCTCTGCCCAACAGACAAGTTTAGTTTCTTACCTGGTTTCTGCTGTTTCGGTGGGTATAGCTGCAGAAAGAGAGATGGTGTATTTATCCTCATTAGCAGTGTTTTCCTGCATCAGGGCCTTCACCCCTGCTGAATTTGAAAGACTCAGTGCTACTCCTCCCAGAGCTTTTATACTCTGTGGCATTTGGCTCCTCCCTTTCCCTCGGGCCTCATGGGAAGGTGTGTGGGCGTGGCCAGGGGTATATTAACCCCTGCCTTTGCCCGAGGAGGTCATTCAGCAGCTGGGCTTCAATGGGATAAGAGCTCTCCCCTTCTTTCAATGACTGGGACTTCTCAAGCTATTTTTGCTTTATTGAAGCATCAGCTTTGGCATCCAAAGAAGCAGAGCTGTATATGGCAATGAAGAGGATTACACTCAAATGCAAGGTTCTTAAATTTACCAATTTTGTGTCCTGTGTTGGTAAGGTGCTCTTGTAATTTGTTATCTTTTTTTCTTTTCCTTAGGAGCCTTGCATCTTTTGGGATTTCCTGATCATCTCAACTGCAGTTTGGCATTTTTTCACCAGTGTTATCCAGTCCTCAGGTGAAGCTGCTCTGTGTTGAAGATGGCTACAGACACCCAGGTTTGCAAGTAGTCAGTGGGGGTTACAGCCCAGAGATGGAAGGAGGGCTGGGGTGTCAGCTTAGGAATTGCCAGGAGTGTTTTGAAGGTAGTATGGGTGGAAAGCAGTGTCCAGGAGCCCCCTAAATATCTGTGAAGGCACCCACTGACTTTTCAGATGTGCCACTTAAGTTTTCCTTTCCTTCACCCAGATGTTCTGTGTGATTACAGCTGCAGTCTTTGGCTGCAGGCAGTGACCCTGGGGGGTTTGCCTAAAGAGGAGGGAGACTCTGAGCTCTCCCCATCCATCTGGGTGACTTTGGTTAGGGTTTCTTTACCGTGTCAGAGGGACAGGGTGTAAAGCAGAGTTGAACAGAACAAAGGCCAGAGGAGCAGAGCAAGAAGGTGGGTGGTCACTTGACATCAGCACAAAGATGTGGCTTCTGGCTCCATGTTTACTCACTGCGTTAAGGATTTTCTTGTTTTGGTTTGTTTTTTCTTTGTTTTCAGCTGCAGAGCCCTCAGCCTAGGAGGCTCTAGGCACCGGAGGGGAGGTGATCCGGGTGAGTACCTGTGAGCAAGGTGAGCATTGACTCCAGGACAGAACTAGATGGTCTTTTACAGGTGTTGTGGTGAATCTGTGCACATGCTTTGTTTCTTGTGTTTTCCAGGGGTTCTGCCACCTTCTAACAGACAGTCCAGTGCTTCAGGGACCCTGTCGGTAAGAGGTCACTGTGGAGGAGAGGTAGGTAGGAACTCCCACAGGAAAGCCATCCTTTCAGGCAGTATCTCAGTCTGTACATTTGCCTTTGGCTTTTTTACTTTGCAAAGAACGTGTGCAGCCTCAGAGGGCTGGAGCCACCTGCCAATTAGGTTTGATGGTCTTCAGCTGTCCTTGTGAGTAATCTCCTAGTACTACGAGGGTCATCAATTAAGGCTCAACCTCTTCCAGTTGTAGGTGCTATCCAGCCTGCCTTTGGCAATGGAGGAGCCTTCAGGTTGAGTCAGGGAGGTAGGGAGGAGGTGCTGGGTGTTTCAGAGACACCACGTAACTTTTTTTCCTCACTCACCCAGATACGGCACACGGTGATGGCAGCAGCCTCTGACTCGAGTTGGAGCCAGTGGCCCAAGAACCTCTCAGCTCAGGGGAGGGTGAGTAGCCAATTGCAGGGTTATCTCCCACGTGCTGCCCAACTCTTGTGTCAGTTTCGCTTTTCTTTCTGATAGCGACCAAGTCAGGGATCACAGGACCCTCTGAGCCAGCCGGGCGTCCTTCCTTCGCATCGAAGATGGATTCACATCCCCGACTATAGGAAAGATAAGTGGAGGACTCCCACCTGGAGAGGGATGGGAGCTGGGTCCAGTTTTATGGTTAGGAGGGAGGGATTTTCGAATTAGCATAGGGGAAAGGGTCTGCCCTAAGAGGCCCTTGGCACACGTAGGAGGAGCAGTTTACTTTCCATCACTGGGGTAGGATGTGCAGGGCAGAGTCGTTCAGGTCTGTGTCGTGTCCTTTGTCCAGTCTGTGTTTTGTGTCTTACAATTCACAATCACAATTCACAGTTGTTGCACCACAGCACTTGTCCAGAAATGTGCCACTGGAGTTTGTGTTTGGCCTGGAACTGCTCTGCCCTGCAGTGTAGACTTGAGGATAGGTGGAGTAGGAAGGAGACTTCACAGGTAACCTGTGATAGGCTCAGCCACCCAGGGCAGCAGTTCTCCGGTCCTCCCGGAGGCAGCCCCTGCCTGCAGCATGCGTGCAGTCACGAGAGCGGGCTTTTCCGGAGACGATGGGAGTGGTACGGCAGGGCCTTTCAGTTAGGGAGGTGTTTGTTTGTGCAGGTTGTCTTTGGACCCCAGATGGCTTGTCTAAAGAGAAATTAGAATTGCACAGCAGTTAAGGTCCCTCCATTTATATGGCTGACTTGGCTAACTCATTTCTTTGCAGTGTCAGAGGGACTGGATGTAAAGCAGAGATGTAAAACAGAAGAGGCTGGAGGAGGACAGTCAGAAGGTGGCTTCTCATGTGAGGTCAGAGCCAAGACATGACTTTTGGCCCTAGGTTTACTTGATCATTTGGATGGTTTGGTGGCTTAGTTTTGTGGTTTTGGGTATTTTTTAAGATTGTGGAGCCCTCGTCCCAGCAGATGATAGGCACCAGAGGGAAGGTGAGCCTGGTGAGCAAGGTGAGCAGTGACTGCAGGACACAACTAGCTGCTCTTTTGTAGGCAGGGTACTTGTGGTGAATCTGTGTACATACTTGGTTTTTTGTTTTCCAGGCAATGCACCAACTTCTAACGTGCAGTCCAACGTGACAGGGACCCTGCCTGTAAGAAGTCACGGTCAAGGGGTGTCAGACAGAAACTGCCATGGGAGTAGCAAACTCTTGGGCAGTATCTCAGTACTCACACTTGCCTCTCGGTTTTTTTTGCAGGAGATGTAGGCAGCCTCAAAGGGCTAAAGCCAACTCACAGTAACGTGACGAACACGGTTTGGTCCCCTCGAGCAGCCCTTGTAGGTGATATCCGAGTATTAAAGGGATCAGCAATGAAGCATTGAGCTTTTTCGATTGCAGGTGCCATCTGGCTAACCATTGGGAGCAGATGAGCATTGGAGGTGAGTCGGGGAGGCAGCAGGAGGAGTGGGGATCATGGGGGCTGGGGCCACGTGCCACGCTAGTCAGATCTGGAGTCTGGTTTTCTTTCTCGCAGTTGACTGCTAGTAGTGTGACGATGGCAGGAACCCCTGAGGCAGCCCAGGTGCCCCTCCTGTGCATCCAAGATGGCTTGGCGGCCCGGCTCTCGGAAAGATAAGTGCGGGGCAAAGAGCCAGAGAGGGGTTGGGAGTGGGTGCGTGTGCCTGGCCTGGAGGGTTTTTTGACATGAGTCCGGTGCACGGGGTATCCTGTGCCAGGTTATTTGGACTCATGAAAGGAAGGACTTGCTTTTTCTCTTTGAATTCACGTGTGCCGGGCAGAGCAGTTGCGGTCTGTGTCCCGTCCTTTGTCTGGTGCGTGTTTTTTTGTCACGTGGTGTGTGTGGTCACAGGTAGGGGATGTGTCACTTGGGGTCAGCCTGGAGCTGCTCTGCCCTGCTGCGTGGATCAGTGGGTAGATGGAATATGGCTGGGAGTCTGACATCAAGATGTCAGTTCCCTTAGACAGTGGAGCCGATGGCTGTCCAGTCTGTGAGCAGGATGGTCTTGCGATGCCCTGCTGGGGGGGTCTAGAGTCCCGGCTAGGTAGAGTAGCAAAGATTGTGTAGGGTTTAGAGGTTTTTGGCTTTGGTTGTGAGCAGTCCCTAAATGTTTGAGAGCTGAGTGTTTGAGCATTTGGCCATTTCATTTGCAGGGGCGGTCTTGGGAGCAGCTGAAGAGAGAGGAGCCTTGTAGGTGAGTTGGGGAGGCAGCAGGAGGAGCGGGGATCCACTGCAGCTTTAGAGATGCCCTCTAATTTTGTCTCTCGCTCACTCAGGTATCCCAGAAGATGACAGCCCCAGTGTCCGAGTCCGGTGAGAGCCAGCGACACGAGGACCTGCCTCGTTGAGTGTGAGTAGAGGGATCGTGGGGGCTGGGGCCACGTGCCACGCTAGTCAGATCTGGAGTCTGGTTTTCTTTCTCGCAGTTGACTGCTAGTAGTGTGACGATGGCAGGAACCCCTGAGGCAGCCCAGGTGCCCCTCCTGTGCATCCAAGATGGCTTGGCGGCCCGGCTCTCGGAAAGATAAGTGCGGGGCAAAGAGCCAGAGAGGGGTTGGGAGTGGGTGCGTGTGCCTGGCCTGGAGGGATTTTTGACATGAGTCCGGTGCACGGGGTATCCTGTGCCAGGTTACTTGGACTCATGAAAGGAAGGACTTGCTTTTTCTCTTGGGATTCACGTGTGCCGGGCAGAGCAGTTGCGGTCTGTGTCCCGTCCTTTGTCTAGTGCGTGTTTTGTGTCACGTGGTGTGTGTGGTCACAGGTAGGGGATGTGTCACTTGGGGTCAGCCTGGAGCTGCTCTGCCCTGCTGCGTTGATCAGTGGGTAGATGGAATATGTCTCGGAGTCTGACATCAACATGTGAGTTCCCTTAGACAGTGGAGCCGATGGCTGTCCAGTCTGTGAGCAGGATGGTCTTGCGATGCCCTGCTGGGGAGTCTAGAGTCCCGGCTAGGTAGAGTAGCAAAGAGTGTGTAGGTTTTAGAGGTTTTTGGCTTTGGTTGTGAGCAGTCCCTAAATGTTTGAGAGCTGAGTGTTTGAGCATTTGGCCATTTCATTTGCAGGGGCGGTCTTGGGAGCAGCTGAAGAGAGAGGAGCCTTGTAGGTGAGTTGGGGAGGCAGCAGGAGGAGCGGGGATCCACTGCAACTTTAGAGATGCCCTCTAATTTTGTCTCTCGCTCACTCAGGTATCCCAGAAGATGACAGCCGCAGTGTCCGAGTCCGGTGAGAGCCAGCGACACGAGGACCTGCCTCGTTGAGAGTGAGTAGAGGGATCGTGGGGGCTGGGGCCACGTGCCACGCTAGTCAGATCTGGAGTCTGGTTTTCTTTCTCGCAGTTGACTGCTAGTAGTGTGACGATGGCAGGAACCCCTGAGGCAGCCCAGGTGCCCCTCCTGTGCATCCAAGATGGCTTGGCGGCCCGGCTCTGTGAAAGATAAGTGCGGGGCAAAGAGCCAGAGCGGGGTTGGGAGTGGGTGCAAGTGTGTGCCTAGCCTGGAGGGATTTTTGACATGAGTCCGGTGCACGGGGTATCCTGTGCCAGGTTATTTGGACTCATGAAAGGAAGGACTTGCTTTTTCTCTTGGGATTCACGTGTGCCGGGCAGAGCAGTTGCGGTCTGTGTCCCGTCCTTTGTCTGGTGCGTGTTTTGTGTCACGTGGTGTGTGTGGTCACAGGTAGGGGATGTGTCACTTGGGGTCAGCCTGGAGCTGCTCTGCCCTGCTCCGTGGATCAGTGGGTAGATGGAATATGGCTGGGAGTCTGACATCGAGATGTCAGTTCCCTTAGACAGTGGAGCCGATGGCTGTCCTGTCTGTGAGCAGGATGGTCTTGCGATGCCCTGCTGGGAGGTCTAGAGTCCCGGCTAGGTAGAGTAGCAAAGATTGTGTAGGGTTTAGAGGTTTTTGGCTTTGGTTGTGAGCAGTCCCTAAATGTTTGAGAGCTGAGTGTTTGAGCATTTGGCCATTTCATTTGCAGGGGCGGTCTTGGGAGCAGCTGAAGAGAGAGGAGCCTTGTAGATGAGTTGGGGAGGCAGCAGGAGGAGCGGGGATCCACTGCAGCTTTAGAGATGCCCTCTAATTTTGTCTCTCGCTCACTCAGGTATCCCAGAAGATGACAGCCGCAGTGTCCGAGTCCGGTGAGAGCCAGCGACACGAGGACCTGCCTCGTTGAGTGTGAGTAGAGGGATCGTGGGGGCTGGGGCCACGTGCCACGCTAGTCAGATCTGGAGTGTGGTTTTCTTTCTCGCAGTTGACTGCTAGTAGTGTGACGATGGCAGGAACCCCTGAGGCAGCCAGGTGCCCCTCCTGTGCATCCAAGATGGCTTGGCATCCCCGGCTCTGGGAAAGATAAGTGCGGGGCAAAGAGCCAGAGAGGGGTTGGGAGTGGGTGCAAGTGTGTGCCTGGCCTGGAGGGATTTTTGACATGAGTCCGGTGCACGGGGTATCCTGTGCCAGGTTATTTGGACTCATGAAAGGAAGGACTTGCTTTTTCTCTTGGGATTCACGTGTGCCGGGCAGAGCAGTTGCGGTCTGTGTCCCGTCCTTTGTCTGGTGCGTGTTTTGTGTCACGTGGTGTGTGTGGTCACAGGTAGGGGATGTGTCACTTGGGGTCAGCCTGGACCTGCTCTGCCCTGCTCCGTGGATCAGTGGGTCGATGGAATATGGCTGGGAGTCTGACATCAACATGTCAGTTCCCTTAGACAGTGGAGCCGATGGCTGTCCAGTCTGTGAGCAGGATGGTCTTGCGATGCCCTGCTGGGGAGTCTAGAGTCCTGGCTAGGTAGAGTAGCAAAGATTGTGTAGGGTTTAGAGGTTTTTGGCTTTGGTTGTGAGCAGTCCCTAAATGTTTGAGAGCTGAGTGTTTGAGCATTTGGCCATTTCATTTGCAGGGGCGGTCTTGGGAGCAGCTGAAGAGAGAGGAGACTTGTAGGTGAGTTGGGGAGGCAGCAGGAGGAGCGGGGATCCACTGCAGCTTTAGAGATGCCCTCTAATTTTGTCTCTCGCTCACTCAGGTATCCCAGAAGATGACAGCCCCAGTGTCCGAGTCCGGTGAGAGCCAGCGACACGAGGACCTGCCTCGTTGAGAGTGAGTAGAGGGATCGTGGGGGCTGGGGCCACGTGCCACGCTAGTCAGATCTGGAGTCTGGTTTTCTTTCTCACAGTTGACTGCTAGTAGTGTGACGATGGCAGGAACCCCTGAGGCAGCCCAGGTGCCCCTCCTGTGCATCCAAGATGGCTTGGCATCCCCGGCTCTGGGAAAGATAAGTGCGGGGCAAAGAGCCAGAGAGGGGTTGGGAGTGGGTGCAAGTGTGTGCCTGGCCTGGAGGGATTTTTGACATGAGTCCGGTGCACGGGGTATCCTGTGCCAGGTTATTTGGACTCATGAAAGGAAGGACTTGCTTTTTCTCTTGGGATTCACGTGTGCCGGGCAGAGCAGTTGCGGTCTGTGTCTCGTCCTTTGTCTGGTGCGTGTTTTTTTGTCACGTGGTGTGTGTGGTCACAGGTAGGGGATGTGTCACTTGGGGTCAGCCTGGACCTGCTCTGCCCTGCTCCGTGGATCAGTGGGTAGATGGAATATGGCTGGGAGTCTGACATCAAGATGTCAGTTCCCTTAGACAGTGGAGCCGATGGCTGTCCTGTCTGTGAGCAGGATGGTCTTGCGATGCCCTGCTGGGGGGTCTAGAGTCCTGGCTAGGTAGAGTAGCAAAGATTGTGTAGGGTTTAGAGGTTTTTGGCTTTGGTTGTGAGCAGTCCCTAAATGTTTGAGAGCTGAGTATTTGAGCATTTGGCCATTTCATTTGCAGGGGCAGTCTTGGGAGCAGCTGAAGAGAGAGGAGCCTTGTAGGTGAGTTGGGGAGGCAGCAGGAGGAGCGGGGATCCACTGCAGCTTTAGAGATGCCCTCTAATTTTGTCTCTTGCTCACTCAGGTATCCCAGAAGATGACAGCCCCAGTGTCCGAGTCCGGTGAGAGCCAGCAACACGAGGACCTGCCTCGTTGAGAGTGAGTAGAGGGATCGTGGGGGCTGGGGCCACGTGCCACGCTAGTCAGATCTGCAGTCTGGTTTTCTTTCTCGCAGTTGACTGCTAGTAGTGTGACGATGGCAGGAACCCCTGAGGCAGCCCAGGTGCCCCTCCTGTGCATCCAAGATGGCTTGGCGGCCCGGCTCTGGGAAAGATAAGTGCGGGGCAAAGAGCCAGAGAGGGGTTGGGAGTGGGTGCGTGTGCCTGGCCTGGAGGGATTTTTGACATGAGTCCGGTGCACGGGGTATCCTGTGCCAGGTTATTTGGACTCATGAAAGGAAGGACTTGCTTTTTCTCTTGGGATTCACGTGTGCCGGGCAGAGCAGTTGCGGTCTGTGTCTCGTCCTTTGTCTGGTGCGTGTTTTTTTGTCACGTGGTGTGTGTGGTCACAGGTAGGGGATGTGTCACTTGGGGTCAGCCTGGACCTGCTCTGCCCTGCTCCGTGGATCAGTGGGTAGATGGAATATGGCTGGGAGTCTGACATCAAGATGTCAGTTCCCTTAGACAGTGGAGCCGATGGCTGTCCAGTCTGTGAGCAGGATGGTCTTGCGATGCCCTGCTGGGGGGTCTAGAGTCCCGGCTAGGTAGAGTAGCAAAGATTGTGTAGGTTTAGAGGTTTTTGGCTTTACTAGTGAGCAGTCCCTAAATGTTTGAGAACTGAGTGTTTGAGCATTTGGCCATTTCATTTGCAGGGGCGGTCTTGGGAGCAGCTGAAGAGAGAGGAGCCTTGTAGGTGAGTTGGGGAGGCAGCAGGAGGAGCGGGGATCCACTGCAGCTTTAGAGATGCCCTCTAATTTTGTCTCTCGCTCACTTAGGTATCCCAGAAGATGACAGCCGCAGTGTCCGAGTCCGGTGAGAGCCAGCGACACGAGGACCTGCCTCGCTGAGAGTGAGTAGAGGGATCGTGGGGGCTGGGGCCACGTGCCACGCTAGTCAGATCTGCAGTCTGGTTTTCTCTCTCGCAGTTGACTGCTAGTAGTGTGACGATGGCAGGAACCCCTGAGGCAGCCCAGGTGCCCCTCCTGTGCATCCAAGATGGCTTGGCGTCTTCGGCTCTGGAAAGATAAGTGCGGGGCAAAGAGCCAGAGAGGGGTTGGGAGTGGGTGCAAGTGTGTGCCTGGCCTGGAGGGATTTTTGACATGAGTCCGGTGCACGGGGTATCCTGTGCCAGGTTATTTGGACTCATGAAAGGAAGGACTTGCTTTTTCTCGTGGGATTCCCGTGTGCCGGGCAGAGCAGTTGCGGTGTGTGTCCCGTCCTTTGTCTGGTGCGTGTTTTGTGTCACGTGGTGTGTGTGGTCACAGGTAGGGGATGTGTCACTTGGGGTCAGCCTGGAGCTGCTCTGCCCTGCTGCGTGGATCAGTGGGTAGATGGAATATGGCTGGGAGTCTGACATCAAGATGTCAGTTCCCTTAGACAGTGGAGCCGATGGCTGTCCAGTCTGTGAGCAGGATGGTCTTGCGATGCCCTGCTGGGGGGTCTAGAGTCCCGGCTAGGTAGAGTAGCAAAGATTGTGTAGGTTTTAGAGGTTTTTGGCTTTACTAGTGAGCAGTCCCTAAATGTTTGAGAACTGAGTGTTTGAGCATTTGGCCATTTCATTTGCAGGGGCGGTCTTGGGAGCAGCTGAAGAGAGAGGAGCCTTGTAGGTGAGTTGGGGAGGCAGCAGGAGGAGCGGGGATCCACTGCAGCTTTAGAGATGCCCTCTAATTTTGTCTCTCGCTCACTCAGGTATCCCAGAAGATGACAGCACCTTGTCCAACTGTGGTCAGAGCCAGCGACACGAGGACCTGCCTCGTTGAGAGTGAGTAGAGGGATCGTGGGGGCTGGGGCCACGTGCCACGCTAGTCAGATCTGGAGTCTGGTTTTCTTTCTCGCAGTTGACTGCTAGTAGTGTGACGATGGCAGGAACCCCTGAGGCAGCCCAGGTGCCCCTCCTGTGCATCCAAGATGGCTTGGCGTCCCCGGCTCTGGGAAAGATAAGTGCGGGGCAAAGAGCCAGAGAGGGGTTGGGAGTGGGGGTGCAAGTGTGTGCCTGGCCTGGAGGGATTTTTGACATGAGTCCGGTGCACGGGGTATTCTGTGCCAGGTTATTTGGACTCATGAAAGGAAGGACTTGCTTTTTCTCTTTGGATTCACGTGTGCCGGGCAGAGCAGTTGCGGTCTGTGTCCCGTCCTTTGTCTGGTGCGTGTTTTTTTGTCACGTGGTGTGTGTGGTCACAGGTAGGGGATGTGTCACTTGGGGTCAGCCTGGAGCTGCTCTGCCCTGCTCCGTGGATCAGTGGGTAGATGGAATATGGCTGGGAGTCTGACATCAAGATGTCAGTTCCCTTAGACAGTGGAGCCGATGGCTGTCCAGTCTGTGAGCAGGATGGTCTTGCGATGCCCTGCTGGGGGGTCTAGAGTCCCGGCTAGGTAGAGTAGCAAAGATTGTGTAGGGTTTAGAGGTTTTTGGCTTTGGTTGTGAGCAGTCCCTAAATGTTTGAGAGCTGAGTGTTTGAGCATTTGGCCATTTCATTTGCAGGGGCGGTCTTGGGAGCAGCTGAAGAGAGAGGAGCCTTGTAGGTGAGTTGGGGAGGCAGCAGGAGGAGCGGGGATCCACTGCAGCTTTAGAGATGCCCTCTAATTTTGTCTCTCGCTCACTCAGGTATCCCAGAAGATGACAGCACCTTGTCCAACTGTGGTCAGAGCCAGCGACAGGAGGACCTGCCTCGTTGAGAGTGAGTAGAGGGATCGTGGGGGCTGGGGCCACGTGCCACGCTAGTCAGATCTGGAGTGTGGTTTTCTTTCTCACAGTTGACTGCTAGTAGTGTGACGATGGCAGGAACCCCTGAGGCAGCCCAGGTGCCCCTCCTGTGCATCCAAGATGGCTTGGCGTCCCCGGCTCTGGGAAAGATAAGTGCGGGGCAAAGAGCCAGAGAGGGGTTGGGAGTGGGGGTGCAAGTGTGTGCCTGGCCTGGAGGGATTTTTGACATGAGTCCGGTGCACGGGGTATCCTGTGCCAGGTTATTTGGACTCATGAAAGGAAGGACTTGCTTTTTCTCTTTGAATTCACGTGTGCCGGGCAGAGCAGTTGCGGTCTGTGTCCCGTCCTTTGTCTGGTGCGTGTTTTTTTGTCACGTGGTGTGTGTGGTCACAGGTAGGGGATGTGTCACTTGGGGTCAGCCTGGAGCTGCTCTGCCCTGCTCCGTGGATCAGTGGGTAGATGGAATATGGCTGGGAGTCTGACATCGAGATGTCAGTTCCCTTAGACAGTGGAACCGATGGCTGTCCAGTCTGTGAGCAGGATGGTCTTGCGATGCCCTTCTGGGGGGTCTAGAGTCCCGTCTAGGTAGGGTAGCAAAGATTGTGTAGGGTTTAGAGGTTTTTGGCTTTGGTTGTGAGCAGTCCCTAAATGTTTGAGAGCTGAGTGTTTGAGCATTTGGCCATTTCATTTGCAGGGGCGGTCTTGGGAGCAGCTGAAGAGAGAGGAGCCTTGTAGGTGAGTTGGGGAGGCAGCAGGAGGAGCGGGGATCCACTGCAGCTTTAGAGATGCCCTCTAATTTTGTCTCTCGCTCACTCAGGTATCCCAGAAGATGACAGCCCCAGTGTCCGAGTCCGGTGAGAGCCAGCGACACGAGGACCTGCCTCGTTGAGAGTGAGTAGAGGGATCGTGTGGGCTGGGGCCACGTGCCACGCTAGTCAGATCTGGAGTCTGGTTTTCTCTCTCGCAGTTGACTGCTAGTAGTGTGACGATGGCAGGAACCCCTGAGGCAGCCCAGGTGCCCCTCCTGTGCATCCAAGATGGCTTGGCGGCCCGGCTCTCGGAAAGATAAGTGCGGGGCAAAGAGCCAGAGAGGGGTTGGGAGTGGGTGCAAGTGTGTGCCTGGCCTGGAGGGATTTTTGACATGAGTCCGGTGCACGGGGTATCCTGTGCCAGGTTATTTGGACTCATGAAAGGAAGGACTTGCTTTTTCTCTTGGGATTCACGTGTGCCGGTCAGAGCAGTTGCGGTCTGTGTCCCGTCCTTTGTCTGGTGCGTGTTTTTTTGTCACGTGGTGTGTGTGGTCACAGGTAGGGGATGTGTCACTTGGGGTCAGCCTGGAGCTGCTCTGCCCTGCTCCGTGGATCAGTGGGTCGATGGAATATGGCTGGGAGTCTGTCATCGAGATGTCAGTTCCCTTAGACAGTGGAGCCGATGGCTGTCCAGTCTGTGAGCAGGATGGTCTTGCGATGCCCTGCTGGGGGGTCTAGAGTCCCGGCTAGGTAGAGTAGCAAAGATTGTGTAGGGTTTAGAGGTTTTTGGCTTTGGTTGTGAGCAGTCCCTAAATGTTTGAGAGCTGAGTGTTTGAGCATTTGGCCATTTCATTTGCAGGGGCGGTCTTGGGAGCAGCTGAAGAGAGAGGAGCCTTGTAGGTGAGTTGGGGAGGCAGCAGGAGGAGCGGGGATCCACTGCAGCTTTAGAGATGCCCTCTAATTTTGTCTCTCGCTCACTCAGGTATCCCAGAAGATGACAGCCGCAGTGTCCGAGTCCGGTGAGAGCCAGCGACACGAGGACCTGCCTCGTTGAGAGTGAGTAGAGGGATCGTGTGGGCTGGGGCCACGTGCCACGCTAGTCAGATCTGGAGTGTGGTTTTCTTTCTCGCAGTTGACTGCTAGTAGTGTGACGATGGCAGGAACCCCTGAGGCAGCCCAGGTGCCCCTCCTGTGCATCCCAGATGGCTTGGCGTCCCCGGCTCTCGGAAAGATAAGTGCGGGGCAAAGAGCCAGAGAGGGGTTGGGAGTGGGTGCAAGTGTGTGCCTGGCCTGGAGGGATTTTTGACATGAGTCCGGTGCACGGGGTATCCTGTGCCAGGTTATTTGGACTCATGAAAGGAAGGACTTGCTTTTTCTCTTGGGATTCCCGTGTGCCGGGCAGAGCAGTTGCGGTCTGTGTCCCGTCCTTTGTCTGGTGCGTGTTTTTTTGTCACGTGGTGTGTGTGGTCACAGGTAGGGGATGTGTCACTTGGGGTCAGCCTGGAGCTGCTCTGCCCTGCTGCGTGGATCAGTGGGTAGATGGAATATGGCTGGGAGTCTGACATCAAGATGTCAGTTCCCTTAGACAGTGGAGCCGATGGCTGTCCAGTCTGTGAGCAGGATGGTCTTGCGATGCCCTTCTGGGGGGTCTAGAGTCCCGTCTAGGTAGGGTAGCAAAGATTGTGTAGGGTTTAGAGGTTTTTGGCTTTGGTTGTGAGCAGTCCCTAAATGTTTGAGAACTGAGTGTTTGAGCATTTGGCCATTTCATTTGCAGGGGCGGTCTTGGGAGCAGCTGAAGAGAGAGGAGCCTTGTAGGTGAGTTGGGGAGGCAGCAGGAGGAGCGGGGATCCACTGCAGCTTTAGAGATGCCCTCTAATTTTGTCTCTCGCTCACTCAGGTATCCCAGAAGATGACAGCCCCAGTGTCCGAGTCCGGTGAGAGCCAGCGACACGAGGACCTGCCTCGTTGAGAGTGAGTAGAGGGATCGTGTGGGCTGGGGCCACGTGCCACGCTAGTCAGATCTGGAGTCTGGTTTTCTCTCTCGCAGTTGACTGCTAGTAGTGTGACGATGGCAGGAACCCCTGAGGCAGCCCAGGTGCCCCTCCTGTGCATCCAAGATGGCTTGGCGGCCCGGCTCTCGGAAAGATAAGTGCGGGGCAAAGAGCCAGAGAGGGGTTGGGAGTGGGTGCAAGTGTGTGCCTGGCCTGGAGGGATTTTTGACATGAGTCCGGTGCACGGGGTATGCTGTGCCAGGTTATTTGGACTCATGAAAGGAAGGACTTGCTTTTTCTCTTTGGATTCACGTGTGCCGGGCAGAGCAGTTGCGGTCTGTGTCCCGTCCTTTGTCTGGTGCGTGTTTTTTTGTCACGTGGTGTGTGTGGTCACAGGTAGGGGATGTGTCACTTGGGGTCAGCCTGGAGCTGCTCTGCCCTGCTCCGTGGATCAGTGGGTCGATGGAATATGGCTGGGAGTCTGTCATCGAGATGTCAGTTCCCTTAGACAGTGGAGCCGATGGCTGTCCAGTCTGTGAGCAGGATGGTCTTGCGATGCCCTGCTGGGGGGTCTAGAGTCCCGGCTAGGTAGAGTAGCAAAGATTGTGTAGGGTTTAGAAGTTTTTGGCTTTGGTTGTGAGCAGTCCCTAAATGTTTGAGAGCTGAGTGTTTGAGCATTTGGCCATTTCATTTGCAGGGGCGGTCTTGGGAGCAGCTGAAGAGAGAGGAGCCTTGTAGGTGAGTTGGGGAGGCAGCAGGAGGAGCGGGGATCCACTGCAGCTTTAGAGATGCCCTCTAATTTTGTCTCTCGCTCACTCAGGTATCCCAGAAGATGACAGCCGCAGTGTCCGAGTCCGGTGAGAGCCAGCGACACGAGGACCTGCCTCGTTGAGAGTGAGTAGAGGGATCGTGGGGGCTGGGGCCACGTGCCACGCTAGTCAGATCTGGAGTGTGGTTTTCTTTCTCGCAGTTGACTGCTAGTAGTGTGACGATGGCAGGAACCCCTGAGGCAGCCCAGGTGCCCCTCCTGTGCATCCAAGATGGCTTGGCGGCCCGGCTCTCGGAAAGATAAGTGCGGGGCAAAGAGCCAGAGAGGGGTTGGGAGTGGGTGCGTGTGCCTGGCCTGGAGGGATTTTTGACATGAGTCCGGTGCACGGGGTATCCTGTGCCAGGTTATTTGGACTCATGAAAGGAAGGACTTGCTTTTTCTCGTGGGATTCCCGTGTGCCGGGCAGAGCAGTTGCGGTCTGTGTCCCGTCCTTTGTCTGGTGCGTGTTTTGTGTCACGTGGTGTGTGTGGTCACAGGTAGGGGATGTGTCACTTGGGGTCAGCCTGGAGCTGCTCTGCCCTGCTGCGTGGATCAGTGGGTAGATGGAATATGGCTGGGAGTCTGACATCAAGATGTCAGTTCCCTTAGACAGTGGAGCCGATGGCTGTCCAGTCTGTGAGCAGGATGGTCTTGCGATGCCCTGCTGGGGGGTCTAGAGTCCCGGCTAGGTAGAGTAGCAAAGATTGTGTAGGTTTAGAGGTTTTTGGCTTTACTAGTGAGCAGTCCCTAAATGTTTGAGAACTGAGTGTTTGAGCATTTGGCCATTTCATTTGCAGGGGCGGTCTTGGGAGCAGCTGAAGAGAGAGGAGCCTTGTAGGTGAGTTGGGGAGGCAGCAGGAGGAGCGGGGATCCACTGCAGCTTTAGAGATGCCCTCTAATTTTGTCTCTCGCTCACTCAGGTATCCCAGAAGATGACAGCACCTTGTCCAACTGTGGTCAGAGCCAGCGACACGAGGACCTGCCTCGTTGAGAGTGAGTAGAGGGATCGTGGGGGCTGGGGCCACGTGCCACGCTAGTCAGATCTGGAGTGTGGTTTTCTTTCTCGCAGTTGACTGCTAGTAGTGTGACGATGGCAGGAACCCCTGAGGCAGCCCAGGTGCCCCTCCTGTGCATCCAAGATGGCTTGGCGTCCCCGGCTCTGGGAAAGATAAGTGCGGGGCAAAGAGCCAGAGAGGGGTTGGGAGTGGGGGTGCAAGTGTGTGCCTGGCCTGGAGGGATTTTTGACATGAGTCCGGTGCACGGGGTATTCTGTGCCAGGTTATTTGGACTCATGAAAGGAAGGACTTGCTTTTTCTCTTTGGATTCACGTGTGCCGGGCAGAGCAGTTGCGGTCTGTGTCCCGTCCTTTGTCTGGTGCGTGTTTTGTGTCACGTGGTGTGTGTGGTCACAGGTAGGGGATGTGTCACTTGGGGTCAGCCTGGAGCTGCTCTGCCCTGCTGCGTGGATCAGTGGGTAGATGGAATATGGCTGGGAGTCTGACATCAAGATGTCAGTTCCCTTAGACAGTGGAGCCGATGGCTGTCCAGTCTGTGAGCAGGATGGTCTTGCGATGCCCTTCTGGGGGGTCTAGAGTCCCGTCTAGGTAGGGTAGCAAAGATTGTGTAGGGTTTAGAGGTTTTTGGCTTTGGTTGTGAGCAGTCCCTAAATGTTTGAGAGCTGAGTGTTTGAGCATTTGGCCATTTCATTTGCAGGGGCGGTCTTGGGAGCAGCTGAAGAGAGAGGAGCCTTGTAGGTGAGTTGGGGAGGCAGCAGGAGGAGCGGGGATCCACTGCAGCTTTAGAGATGCCCTCTAATTTTGTCTCTCGCTCACTCAGGTATCCCAGAAGATGACAGCCGCAGTGTCCGAGTCCGGTGAGAGCCAGCGACACGAGGACCTGCCTCGTTGAGAGTGAGTAGAGGGATCGTGGGGGCTAGGGCCACGTGCCACGCTAGTCAGATCTGGAGTGTGGTTTTCTTTCTCGCAGTTGACTGCTAGTAGTGTGACGATGGCAGGAACCCCTGAGGCAGCCCAGGTGCCCCTCCTGTGCATCCAAGATGGCTTGGCGGCCCGGCTCTCGGAAAGATAAGTGCGGGGCAAAGAGCCAGAGAGGGGTTGGGAGTGGGTGCGTGTGCCTGGCCTGGAGGGATTTTTGACATGAGTCCGGTGCACGGGGTATCCTGTGCCAGGTTATTTGGACTCATGAAAGGAAGGACTTGCTTTTTCTCTTTGGATTCACGTGTGCCGGGCAGAGCAGTTGCGGTCTGTGTCCCGTCCTTTGTCTGGTGCGTGTTTTTTTGTCACGTGGTGTGTGTGGTCACAGGTAGGGGATGTGTCACTTGGGGTCAGCCTGGAGCTGCTCTGCCCTGCTGCGTGGATCAGTGGGTAGATGGAATATGGCTGGGAGTCTGACATCAAGATGTCAGTTCCCTTAGACAGTGGAGCCGATGGCTGTCCAGTCTGTGAGCAGGATGGTCTTGCGATGCCCTGCTGGGGGGTCTAGAGTCCCGGCTAGGTAGAGTAGCAAAGAGTGTGTAGGGTTTAGAGGTTTTTGGCTTTGGTTGTGAGCAGTCCCTAAATGTTTGAGAGCTGAGTGTTTGAGCATTTGGCCATTTCATTTGCAGGGGCGGTCTTGGGAGCAGCTGAAGAGAGAGGAGCCTTGTAGGTGAGTTGGGGAGGCAGCAGGAGGAGCGGGGATCCACTGCAGCTTTAGAGATGCCCTCTAATTTTGTCTCTCGCTCACTTAGGTATCCCAGAAGATGACAGCCGCAGTGTCCGAGTCCGGTGAGAGCCAGCGACACGAGGACCTGCCTCGCTGAGAGTGAGTAGAGGGATCGTGGGGGCTGGGGCCACGTGCCACGCTAGTCAGATCTGCAGTCTGGTTTTCTCTCTCGCAGTTGACTGCTAGTAGTGTGACGATGGCAGGAACCCCTGAGGCAGCCCAGGTGCCCCTCCTGTGCATCCAAGATGGCTTGGCGGCCCGGCTCTCGGAAAGATAAGTGCGGGGCAAAGAGCCAGAGAGGGGTTGGGAGTGGGTGCAAGTGTGTGCCTGGCCTGGAGGGATTTTTGACATGAGTCCGGTGCACGGGGTATCCTGTGCCAGGTTATTTGGACTCATGAAAGGAAGGACTTGCTTTTTCTCTTGGGATTCACGTGTGCCGGGCAGAGCAGTTGCGGTGTGTGTCCCGTCCTTTGTCTGGTGCGTGTTTTGTGTCACGTGGTGTGTGTGGTCACAGGTAGGGGATGTGTCACTTGGGGTCAGCCTGGAGCTGCTCTGCCCTGCTGCGTGGATCAGTGGGTAGATGGAATATGGCTGGGAGTCTGACATCAAGATGTCAGTTCCCTTAGACAGTGGAGCCGATGGCTGTCCAGTCTGTGAGCAGGATGGTCTTGCGATGCCCTGCTGGGGGGTCTAGAGTCCCGGCTAGGTAGAGTAGCAAAGATTGTGTAGGTTTAGAGGTTTTTGGCTTTACTAGTGAGCAGTCCCTAAATGTTTGAGAACTGAGTGTTTGAGCATTTGGCCATTTCATTTGCAGGGGCGGTCTTGGGAGCAGCTGAAGAGAGAGGAGCCTTGTAGGTGAGTTGGGGAGGCAGCAGGAGGAGCGGGGATCCACTGCAGCTTTAGAGATGCCCTCTAATTTTGTCTCTCGCTCACTCAGGTATCCCAGAAGATGACAGCACCTTGTCCAACTGTGGTCAGAGCCAGCGACACGAGGACCTGCCTCGTTGAGAGTGAGTAGAGGGATCGTGGGGGCTGGGGCCACGTGCCACGCTAGTCAGATCTGGAGTGTGGTTTTCTTTCTCGCAGTTGACTGCTAGTAGTGTGACGATGGCAGGAACCCCTGAGGCAGCCCAGGTGCCCCTCCTGTGCATCCAAGATGGCTTGGCGTCCCCGGCTCTGGGAAAGATAAGTGCGGGGCAAAGAGCCAGAGAGGGGTTGGGAGTGGGGGTGCAAGTGTGTGCCTGGCCTGGAGGGATTTTTGACATGAGTCCGGTGCACGGGGTATTCTGTGCCAGGTTATTTGGACTCATGAAAGGAAGGACTTGCTTTTTCTCTTTGGATTCACGTGTGCCGGGCAGAGCAGTTGCGGTCTGTGTCCCGTCCTTTGTCTGGTGCGTGTTTTTTTGTCACGTGGTGTGTGTGGTCACAGGTAGGGGATGTGTCACTTGGGGTCAGCCTGGAGCTGCTCTGCCCTGCTCCGTGGATCAGTGGGTAGATGGAATATGGCTGGGAGTCTGACATCAAGATGTCAGTTCCCTTAGACAGTGGAGCCGATGGCTGTCCAGTCTGTGAGCAGGATGGTCTTGCGATGCCCTGCTGGGGGGTCTAGAGTCCCGGCTAGGTAGAGTAGCAAAGATTGTGTAGGGTTTAGAGGTTTTTGGCTTTGGTTGTGAGCAGTCCCTAAATGTTTGAGAGCTGAGTGTTTGAGCATTTGGCCATTTCATTTGCAGGGGCGGTCTTGGGAGCAGCTGAAGAGAGAGGAGCCTTGTAGGTGAGTTGGGGAGGCAGCAGGAGGAGCGGGGATCCACTGCAGCTTTAGAGATGCCCTCTAATTTTGTCTCTCGCTCACTCAGGTATCCCAGAAGATGACAGCACCTTGTCCAACTGTGGTCAGAGCCAGCGACAGGAGGACCTGCCTCGTTGAGAGTGAGTAGAGGGATCGTGGGGGCTGGGGCCACGTGCCACGCTAGTCAGATCTGGAGTCTGGTTTTCTTTCTCACAGTTGACTGCTAGTAGTGTGACGATGGCAGGAACCCCTGAGGCAGCCCAGGTGCCCCTCCTGTGCATCCAAGATGGCTTGGCGTCCCCGGCTCTGGGAAAGATAAGTGCGGGGCAAAGAGCCAGAGAGGGGTTGGGAGTGGGGGTGCAAGTGTGTGCCTGGCCTGGAGGGATTTTTGACATGAGTCCGGTGCACGGGGTATCCTGTGCCAGGTTATTTGGACTCATGAAAGGAAGGACTTGCTTTTTCTCTTGGGATTCACGTGTGCCGGGCAGAGCAGTTGCGGTCTGTGTCCCGTCCTTTGTCTGGTGCGTGTTTTTTTGTCACGTGGTGTGTGTGGTCACAGGTAGGGGATGTGTCACTTGGGGTCAGCCTGGACCTGCTCTGCCCTGCTCCGTGGATCAGTGGGTAGATGGAATATGGCTGGGAGTCTGACATCGAGATGTCAGTTCCCTTAGACAGTGGAACCGATGGCTGTCCAGTCTGTGAGCAGGATGGTCTTGCGATGCCCTGCTGGGGAGTCTAGAGTCCTGGCTAGGTAGAGTAGCAAAGATTGTGTAGGGTTTAGAAGTTTTTGGCTTTGGTTGTGAGCAGTCCCTAAATGTTTGAGAACTGAGTGTTTGAGCATTTGGCCATTTCATTTGCAGGGGCGGTCTTGGGAGCAGCTGAAGAGAGAGGAGCCTTGTAGGTGAGTTGGGGAGGCAGCAGGAGGAGCGGGGATCCACTGCAGCTTTAGAGATGCCCTCTAATTTTGTCTCTCGCTCACTCAGGTATCCCAGAAGATGACAGCCCCAGTGTCCGAGTCCGGTGAGAGCCAGCGACACGAGGACCTGCCTCGTTGAGAGTGAGTAGAGGGATCGTGTGGGCTGGGGCCACGTGCCACGCTAGTCAGATCTGGAGTCTGGTTTTCTCTCTCGCAGTTGACTGCTAGTAGTGTGACGATGGCAGGAACCCCTGAGGCAGCCCAGGTGCCCCTCCTGTGCATCCAAGATGGCTTGGCGGCCCGGCTCTCGGAAAGGTAAGTGCGGGGCAAAGAGCCAGAGAGGGGTTGGGAGTGGGTGCGTGTGCCTGGCCTGGAGGGATTTTTGACATGAGTCCGGTGCACGGGGTATTCTGTGCCAGGTTATTTGGACTCATGAAAGGAAGGACTTGCTTTTTCTCTTTGGATTCACGTGTGCCGGGCAGAGCAGTTGCGGTCTGTGTCCCGTCCTTTGTCTGGTGCGTGTTTTTTTGTCACGTGGTGTGTGTGGTCACAGGTAGGGGATGTGTCACTTGGGGTCAGCCTGGAGCTGCTCTGCCCTGCTGCGTGGATCAGTGGGTAGATGGAATATGGCTGGGAGTCTGACATCAAGATGTCAGTTCCCTTAGACAGTGGAGCCGATGGCTGTCCAGTCTGTGAGCAGGATGGTCTTGCGATGCCCTGCTGGGGGGTCTAGAGTCCCGGCTAGGTAGAGTAGCAAAGAGTGTGTAGGGTTTAGAGGTTTTTGGCTTTGGTTGTGAGCAGTCCCTAAATGTTTGAGAGCTGAGTGTTTGAGCATTTGGCCATTTCATTTGCAGGGGCGGTCTTGGGAGCAGCTGAAGAGAGAGGAGCCTTGTAGGTGAGTTGGGGAGGCAGCAGGAGGAGCGGGGATCCACTGCAGCTTTAGAGATGCCCTCTAATTTTGTCTCTCGCTCACTCAGGTATCCCAGAAGATGACAGCCGCAGTGTCCGAGTCCGGTGAGAGCCAGCGACACGAGGACCTGCCTCGCTGAGAGTGAGTAGAGGGATCGTGGGGGCTGGGGCCACGTGCCACGCTAGTCAGATCTGCAGTCTGGTTTTCTCTCTCGCAGTTGACTGCTAGTAGTGTGACGATGGCAGGAACCCCTGAGGCAGCCCAGGTGCCCCTCCTGTGCATCCAAGATGGCTTGGCGGCCCGGCTCTGGGAAAGATAAGTGCGGGGCAAAGAGCCAGAGAGGGGTTGGGAGTGGGTGCAAGTGTGTGCCTGGCCTGGAGGGATTTTTGACATGAGTCCGGTGCACGGGGTATCCTGTGCCAGGTTATTTGGACTCATGAAAGGAAGGGCTTGCTTTTTCTCTTGGGATTCACGTGTGCCGGGCAGAGCAGTTGCGGTGTGTGTCCCGTCCTTTGTCTGGTGCGTGTTTTGTGTCACGTGGTGTGTGTGGTCACAGGTAGGGGATGTGTCACTTGGGGTCAGCCTGGAGCTGCTCTGCCCTGCTGCGTGGATCAGTGGGTAGATGGAATATGGCTGGGAGTCTGACATCAAGATGTCAGTTCCCTTAGACAGTGGAGCCGATGGCTGTCCAGTCTGTGAGCAGGATGGTCTTGCGATGCCCTGCTGGGGGGTCTAGAGTCCCGGCTAGGTAGAGTAGCAAAGATTGTGTAGGTTTAGAGGTTTTTGGCTTTACTAGTGAGCAGTCCCTAAATGTTTGAGAACTGAGTGTTTGAGCATTTGGCCATTTCATTTGCAGGGGCGGTCTTGGGAGCAGCTGAAGAGAGAGGAGCCTTGTAGGTGAGTTGGGGAGGCAGCAGGAGGAGCGGGGATCCACTGCAGCTTTAGAGATGCCCTCTAATTTTGTCTCTCGCTCACTCAGGTATCCCAGAAGATGACAGCACCTTGTCCAACTGTGGTCAGAGCCAGCGACACGAGGACCTGCCTCGTTGAGAGTGAGTAGAGGGATCGTGGGGGCTGGGGCCACGTGCCACGCTAGTCAGATCTGGAGTGTGGTTTTCTTTCTCGCAGTTGACTGCTAGTAGTGTGACGATGGCAGGAACCCCTGAGGCAGCCCAGGTGCCCCTCCTGTGCATCCAAGATGGCTTGGCGTCCCCGGCTCTGGGAAAGATAAGTGCGGGGCAAAGAGCCAGAGAGGGGTTGGGAGTGGGGGTGCAAGTGTGTGCCTGGCCTGGAGGGATTTTTGACATGAGTCCGGTGCACGGGGTATTCTGTGCCAGGTTATTTGGACTCATGAAAGGAAGGACTTGCTTTTTCTCTTTGGATTCACGTGTGCCGGGCAGAGCAGTTGCGGTCTGTGTCCCGTCCTTTGTCTGGTGCGTGTTTTTTTGTCACGTGGTGTGTGTGGTCACAGGTAGGGGATGTGTCACTTGGGGTCAGCCTGGAGCTGCTCTGCCCTGCTCCGTGGATCAGTGGGTAGATGGAATATGGCTGGGAGTCTGACATCAAGATGTCAGTTCCCTTAGACAGTGGAGCCGATGGCTGTCCAGTCTGTGAGCAGGATGGTCTTGCGATGCCCTGCTGGGGGGTCTAGAGTCCCGGCTAGGTAGAGTAGCAAAGATTGTGTAGGGTTTAGAGGTTTTTGGCTTTGGTTGTGAGCAGTCCCTAAATGTTTGAGAGCTGAGTGTTTGAGCATTTGGCCATTTCATTTGCAGGGGCGGTCTTGGGAGCAGCTGAAGAGAGAGGAGCCTTGTAGGTGAGTTGGGGAGGCAGCAGGAGGAGCGGGGATCCACTGCAGCTTTAGAGATGCCCTCTAATTTTGTCTCTCGCTCACTCAGGTATCCCAGAAGATGACAGCACCTTGTCCAACTGTGGTCAGAGCCAGCGACAGGAGGACCTGCCTCGTTGAGAGTGAGTAGAGGGATCGTGGGGGCTGGGGCCACGTGCCACGCTAGTCAGATCTGGAGTCTGGTTTTCTTTCTCACAGTTGACTGCTAGTAGTGTGACGATGGCAGGAACCCCTGAGGCAGCCCAGGTGCCCCTCCTGTGCATCCAAGATGGCTTGGCGTCCCCGGCTCTGGGAAAGATAAGTGCGGGGCAAAGAGCCAGAGAGGGGTTGGGAGTGGGGGTGCAAGTGTGTGCCTGGCCTGGAGGGATTTTTGACATGAGTCCGGTGCACGGGGTATCCTGTGCCAGGTTATTTGGACTCATGAAAGGAAGGACTTGCTTTTTCTCTTGGGATTCACGTGTGCCGGGCAGAGCAGTTGCGGTCTGTGTCCCGTCCTTTGTCTGGTGCGTGTTTTTTTGTCACGTGGTGTGTGTGGTCACAGGTAGGGGATGTGTCACTTGGGGTCAGCCTGGACCTGCTCTGCCCTGCTCCGTGGATCAGTGGGTAGATGGAATATGGCTGGGAGTCTGACATCGAGATGTCAGTTCCCTTAGACAGTGGAACCGATGGCTGTCCAGTCTGTGAGCAGGATGGTCTTGCGATGCCCTGCTGGGGAGTCTAGAGTCCTGGCTAGGTAGAGTAGCAAAGATTGTGTAGGGTTTAGAAGTTTTTGGCTTTGGTTGTGAGCAGTCCCTAAATGTTTGAGAACTGAGTGTTTGAGCATTTGGCCATTTCATTTGCAGGGGCGGTCTTGGGAGCAGCTGAAGAGAGAGGAGCCTTGTAGGTGAGTTGGGGAGGCAGCAGGAGGAGCGGGGATCCACTGCAGCTTTAGAGATGCCCTCTAATTTTGTCTCTCGCTCACTCAGGTATCCCAGAAGATGACAGCCCCAGTGTCCGAGTCCGGTGAGAGCCAGCGACACGAGGACCTGCCTCGTTGAGAGTGAGTAGAGGGATCGTGTGGGCTGGGGCCACGTGCCACGCTAGTCAGATCTGGAGTCTGGTTTTCTCTCTCGCAGTTGACTGCTAGTAGTGTGACGATGGCAGGAACCCCTGAGGCAGCCCAGGTGCCCCTCCTGTGCATCCAAGATGGCTTGGCGGCCCGGCTCTCGGAAAGATAAGTGCGGGGCAAAGAGCCAGAGAGGGGTTGGGAGTGGGTGCAAGTGTGTGCCTGGCCTGGAGGGATTTTTGACATGAGTCCGGTGCACGGGGTATCCTGTGCCAGGTTATTTGGACTCATGAAAGGAAGGACTTGCTTTTTCTCTTGGGATTCACGTGTGCCGGTCAGAGCAGTTGCGGTCTGTGTCCCGTCCTTTGTCTGGTGCGTGTTTTTTTGTCACGTGGTGTGTGTGGTCACAGGTAGGGGATGTGTCACTTGGGGTCAGCCTGGAGCTGCTCTGCCCTGCTCCGTGGATCAGTGGGTCGATGGAATATGGCTGGGAGTCTGTCATCGAGATGTCAGTTCCCTTAGACAGTGGAGCCGATGGCTGTCCAGTCTGTGAGCAGGATGGTCTTGCGATGCCCTGCTGGGGGGTCTAGAGTCCCGGCTAGGTAGAGTAGCAAAGATTGTGTAGGGTTTAGAGGTTTTTGGCTTTGGTTGTGAGCAGTCCCTAAATGTTTGAGAGCTGAGTGTTTGAGCATTTGGCCATTTCATTTGCAGGGGCGGTCTTGGGAGCAGCTGAAGAGAGAGGAGCCTTGTAGGTGAGTTGGGGAGGCAGCAGGAGGAGCGGGGATCCACTGCAGCTTTAGAGATGCCCTCTAATTTTGTCTCTCGCTCACTCAGGTATCCCAGAAGATGACAGCCGCAGTGTCCGAGTCCGGTGAGAGCCAGCGACACGAGGACCTGCCTCGTTGAGAGTGAGTAGAGGGATCGTGGGGGCTGGGGCCACGTGCCACGCTAGTCAGATCTGGAGTGTGGTTTTCTTTCTCGCAGTTGACTGCTAGTAGTGTGACGATGGCAGGAACCCCTGAGGCAGCCCAGGTGCCCCTGCTGTGCATCCAAGATGGCTTGGCGGCCCGGCTCTCGGAAAGATAAGTGCGGGGCAAAGAGCCAGAGAGGGGTTGGGAGTGGGTGCGTGTGCCTGGCCTGGAGGGATTTTTGACATGAGTCCGGTGCACGGGGTATCCTGTGCCAGGTTATTTGGACTCATGAAAGGAAGGACTTGCTTTTTCTCTTTGGATTCACGTGTGCCGGGCAGAGCAGTTGCGGTCTGTGTCCCGTCCTTTGTCTGGTGCGTGTTTTTTTGTCACGTGGTGTGTGTGGTCACAGGTAGGGGATGTGTCACTTGGGGTCAGCCTGGAGCTGCTCTGCCCTGCTGCGTGGATCAGTGGGTAGATGGAATATGGCTGGGAGTCTGACATCAAGATGTCAGTTCCCTTAGACAGTGGAGCCGATGGCTGTCCAGTCTGTGAGCAGGATGGTCTTGCGATGCCCTGCTGGGGGGTCTAGAGTCCCGGCTAGGTAGAGTAGCAAAGAGTGTGTAGGGTTTAGAGGTTTTTGGCTTTGGTTGTGAGCAGTCCCTAAATGTTTGAGAGCTGAGTGTTTGAGCATTTGGCCATTTCATTTGCAGGGGCGGTCTTGGGAGCAGCTGAAGAGAGAGGAGCCTTGTAGGTGAGTTGGGGAGGCAGCAGGAAGAGCGGGGATCCACTGCAGCTTTAGAGATGCCCTCTAATTTTGTCTCTCGCTCACTTAGGTATCCCAGAAGATGACAGCCGCAGTGTCCGAGTCCGGTGAGAGCCAGCGACACGAGGACCTGCCTCGCTGAGAGTGAGTAGAGGGATCGTGTGGGCTGGGGCCACGTGCCACGCTAGTCAGATCTGCAGTCTGGTTTTCTCTCTCGCAGTTGACTGCTAGTAGTGTGACGATGGCAGGAACCCCTGAGGCAGCCCAGGTGCCCCTCCTGTGCATCCAAGATGGCTTGGCGGCCCGGCTCTGGGAAAGATAAGTGCGGGGCAAAGAGCCAGAGAGGGGTTGGGAGTGGGGGTGCAAGTGTGTGCCTGGCCTGGAGGGATTTTTGACATGAGTCCGGTGCACGGGGTATCCTGTGCCAGGTTATTTGGACTCATGAAAGGAAGGACTTGCTTTTTCTCTTGGGATTCACGTGTGCCGGGCAGAGCAGTTGCGGTCTGTGTCCCGTCCTTTGTCTGGTGCGTGTTTTTTTGTCACGTGGTGTGTGTGGTCACAGGTAGGGGATGTGTCACTTGGGGTCAGCCTGGACCTGCTCTGCCCTGCTCCGTGGATCAGTGGGTAGATGGAATATGGCTGGGAGTCTGACATCGAGATGTCAGTTCCCTTAGACAGTGGAACCGATGGCTGTCCAGTCTGTGAGCAGGATGGTCTTGCGATGCCCTGCTGGGGAGTCTAGAGTCCTGGCTAGGTAGAGTAGCAAAGATTGTGTAGGGTTTATAAGTTTTTGGCTTTGGTTGTGAGCAGTCCCTAAATGTTTGAGAACTGAGTGTTTGAGCATTTGGCCATTTCATTTGCAGGGGCGGTCTTGGGAGCAGCTGAAGAGAGAGGAGCCTTATAGGTGAGTTGGGGAGGCAGCAGGAGGAGCGGGGATCCACTGCAGCTTTAGAGATGCCCTCTAATTTTGTCTCTCGCTCACTCAGGTATCCCAGAAGATGACAGCACCTTGTCCAACTGTGATCAGAGCCAGCGACGCGAGGACCTGCCTCGTTGAGAGTGAGTAGAGGGATCGTGGGGGCTGGGGCCACGTGCCACGCTAGTCAGATCTGGAGTCTGGTTTTCTTTCTCGCAGTTGACTGCTAGTAGTGTGACGATGGCAGGAACCCTTGAGGCAGCCCAGGTGCCCCTCCTGTGCATCCAAGATGGCTTGGCATCCCCGGCTCTCAGAAAGATAAATGCTACTCCTCCCAGAGCTTTTATACTCTGTGGCATTTGGCTCCTCCCTTTCCCTCGGGCCTCATGGGAAGGTGTGTGGGCGTGGCCAGGGGTATATTAACCCCTGCCTTTGCCCGAGGAGGTCATTCAGCAGCTGGGCTTCAATGGGATAAGGGCTCTCCCCTTCTTTCAATGAATGGGGCTTGTCAAGCTATTCCTGCTTTATTGAAGCATCAGCTTTGGCATCCAAAGAAGCAGAGCTGTATATGGCAATGAAGAGGATTACACTCAAATGCAAGGTTCTTAAATTTACCAGTTTTGTGTCCTGTGTTGGTAAGGTGCTCTTGTAATTTGTTATCTTTTTTTCTTTTCCTTAGGAGCCTTGCATCTTTTGGGATCTCCTGACCATCTCAACTGCAGTTTGGCATTTTTTCGCAAGTGTTATCCTGCCCTGAGGTGAAGCTGCTCTGTGTTGAAGATGGCTACAGACACCCAGGTTTGCAAGTAGTCAGTGGGGGTTACAACCCAGAGATGGAAGGAGGGCTGGGGTGTCAGCTTAGGCATTGCCAGGAGTGTTTTGAAGGTAGTATGGGTTGAAAGCAGTGTCCAGGAGCCCCCTAAATGTCTGTGAAGGCACCCACTGACTTTTCAGATGTGCCACTTAAGTTTTCCTCTCGTTCACCCAGATATTCTGCGTGATTACAGCTGCAGTCTTTGGCTGCAGGCAGTGACCCTGGGTGGTTTGCCTAAAGAGGAGGGAGACTCTGAGCTCTCCCCATCCATCTGGGTGACTTTGGTTAGGGTTTCTTTACCGTGTCAGAGGGACAGGGTGTAAAGCAGAGTTGAACAGAACAGAGGCCAGAGGAGCAGAGCAAGAAGGTGGGTGGTCACTTGACATCAGCACAAAGATGTGGGTTCTGGCTCCACGTTTACTCACTGCGTTAAGGATTTTCTTGTTTTGGTTTGTTTTTTCTTTGTTTTCAGCTGCAGAGCCCTCAGCCTAGGAGGCTCTAGGCACCGGAGGGGAGGTGATCCAGGTGAGTACCTGTGAGCAAGGTGAGCATTGACTCCAGGACAGAACTAGATGGTCTCTTACAGGTGTTGTGGTGAATCTGTGCACATACTTTGTTTCTTGTGTTTTCCAGGGGTTCTGCCACGTTCTAACAGACAGTCCAGTGCTTCGGGGACCCTGTCGGTAAGAGGTCACTGTGGAGGAGAGGTAGGTAGGAACTCCCACAGGAAAGCCATCCTTTCAGGCAGTATCTCAGTCTGTACATTTGCCTTTGGCTTTTTTACTTTGCAAAGAACGTGTGCAGCCTCAGAGGGCTGGAGCCACCTGCCAATTAGGTTTGATGGTCTTCAGCTGCCCGTGTGAGTAATCTCCTAGTACTACGAGGGTCATCAATTAAGGCTCAACCTCTTCCAGTTGTAGGTGCCATCCAGCCTGCCTTTGGCAATGGAGGAGCCTTCAGGTTGAGTCGGGGAGGTAGGGAGGAGGTGCTGGGTGTTTCAGAGACACCACGTAACTTTTTTTCCTCACTCACCCAGGTACGGCACACGGTGACGGCAGCAGCCTCTGACTCGAGTTGGAGCCAGTGGCCCAAGAACCTCTCAGCTCAGGGGAGGGTGAGTAGCCAATTGCAGGGTTATCTCCCAGTGCTGCCCAACTCTTGTGTCAGTTTCGCTTTTCTTTCTCATAGTGACCGAGTCAGGGATCACAGGACCCTCTGAGCCAGCCGGGCGTCCTTCCTTTGCATCGAAGATGGATTCACATGCCCGACTATGGAAAGATAAGTGGAGGACTCCCACCTGGAGAGGGGATGAGAGCTGGGTCCAGTTTTATGGTTAGGAGGGAGGGATTTTCAAATTAACATAGGGGAAAGGGTCTGCCCTAAGAGGCCCTTGGCACACATAGGAGGAGCAGTTTACTTTCCATCACTGGGGTAGGATGTGCAGGGCAGAGTCGTTCAGGTCTGTGTCGTGTCCTTTGTCCAGTCTGTGTTTTGTGTCTTACAATTCACAATCACAATTCACAGTTGTTGCACCACAGCACTTGTCCAGAAATGTGCCACTGGAGTTTGTGTTTGGCCTGGAACTGCTCTGCCCTGCAGTGTAGACTTGAGGATAGGTGGAGTAGGAAGGAGACTTCACAGGTAACCTGTGACAGGCTTAGCCACTCAGGGCAGCAGTTCTCTGGTCCTCCCGGAGGCAGCCCCTGCCTGCAGCGTGTGTGCAGTCACGAGAGCGGGCTTTTCTGGAGACGATGGGAGTGGTACGGCAGGGCCTTTCAGTTAGGGAGGTGTTTGTTTGTGCAGGTTGTCTTCGGACCCCAGATGGCTTGTCTAAAGAGAAATTAGAATTGCACAGCAGTTAAGGTCCCTCCATTTATATGGCTGACTTTGGTAACTCATTTCTTTGCAGTGTCAGAGGGACTGGATGTAAAGCAGAGATGTAAAACAGAAGAGGCTGGAGGAGGACAGTCAGAAGGTGGCTTCTCATGTGAGGTCAGAGCCAAGACATGACTTTTGGCCCTAGGTTTACTTGATCATTTGGATGGTTTGGTGGCTTAGTTTTGTGGTTTTGGGTATTTTTTAAGATTGTGGAGCCCTCGGCCCAGCAGACGATAGGCACCAGAGGGAAGGTGAGCCTGGTGAGCAAGGTGAGCAGTGACTGCAGGACACAACTAGCTGCTCTTTTGTGGGCAGGGTACTTGTGGTGAATCTGTGTACATACTTGGTTTTTTGTTTTCCAGGCAATGCACCAACTTCTAACGTGCAGTCCAGCGTGACAGGGACCCTGCCTGTAAGAAGTCACGGTCAAGGGGTGTCAGACAGAAACTGCCATGGGAGCAGCAAACTCTTGGGCAGTATCTCAGTACTCACACTTGCCTCTGCGTTTTTTTTGCAGGAGATGTAGGCAGCCTCAAAGGGCTAAAGCCAACTCACAGTGATATGACGGACACAGTTTGGTCCCCTCGAGCAGCCCTTGTAGGTGATATCCGAGTATTAAAGGGATCAGCAATGAAGCACTGAGCTTTTTTGATTGCAGATGCCATCTGGTTATCCTTTGGGAGCAGATGAGCATTGGAGGTGAGTCGGGGAGGCAGCAGGAGGAGTGGGGATCATGGGGGCTGGGGCCACGTGCCACGCTATTCAGATCTGGAGTCTGGTTTTCTTTCTCGCAGTTGACTGCTAGTAGTGTGACGATGGCAGGAACCCCTGAGGCAGCCCAGGTGCCCCTGCTGTGCATCCAAGATGGCTTGGCGGCCCGGCTCTCGGAAAGATAAGTGCGGGGCAAAGAGCCAGAGAGGGGTTGGGAGTGGGTGCAAGTGTGTGCCTGGCCTGGAGGGATTTTTGACATGAGTCCGGTGCACGGGGTATGCTGTGCCAGGTTATTTGGACTCATGAAAGGAAGGACTTGCTTTTTCTCTTTGGATTCACGTGTGCCGGGCAGAGCAGTTGCGGTCTGTGTCCCGTCCTTTGTCTGGTGCGTGTTTTGTGTCACGTGGTGTGTGTGGTCACAGGTAGGGGATGTGTCACTTGGGGTCAGCCTGGACCTGCTCTGCCCTGCTCCGTGGATCAGTGGGTAGATGGAATATGGCTGGGAGTCTGACATCAAGATGTCAGTTCCCTTAGACAGTGGAGCCGATGGCTGTCCAGTCTGTGAGCAGGATGGTCTTGCGATGCCCTGCTGGGGAGTCTAGAGTCCCGGCTAGGTAGAGTAGCAAAGAGTGTGTAGGTTTTAGAGGTTTTTGGCTTTGGTTGTGAGCAGTCCCTAAATGTTTGAGAGCTGAGTGTTTGAGCATTTGGCCATTTCATTTGCAGGGGCGGTCTTGGGAGCAGCTGAAGAGAGAGGAGCCTTGTAGGTGAGTTGGGGAGGCAGCAGGAGGAGCGGGGATCCACTGCAGCTTTAGAGATGCCCTCTAATTTTGTCTCTCGCTCACTCAGGTATCCCAGAAGATGACAGCCCCAGTGTCCGAGTCCGGTGAGAGCCAGCGACACGAGGACCTGCCTCGTTGAGAGTGAGTAGAGGGATCGTGTGGGCTGGGGCCACGTGCCACGCTAGTCAGATCTGGAGTGTGGTTTTCTTTCTCGCAGTTGACTGCTAGTAGTGTGACGATGGCAGGAACCCCTGAGGCAGCCCAGGTGCCCCTGCTGTGCATCCAAGATGGCTTGGCGGCCCGGCTCTCGGAAAGATAAGTGCGGGGCAAAGAGCCAGAGAGGGGTTGGGAGTGGGTGCAAGTGTGTGCCTGGCCTGGAGGGATTTTTGACATGAGTCCGGTGCACGGGGTATCCTGTGCCAGGTTATTTGGACTCATGAAAGGAAGGACTTGCTTTTTCTCTTGGGATTCACGTGTGCCGGGCAGAGCAGTTGCGGTCTGTGTCTCGTCCTTTGTCTGGTGCGTGTTTTTTTGTCACGTGGTGTGTGTGGTCACAGGTAGGGGATGTGTCACTTGGGGTCAGCCTGGACCTGCTCTGCCCTGCTCCGTGGATCAGTGGGTAGATGGAATATGGCTGGGAGTCTGACATCGAGATGTCAGTTCGCTTAGACAGTGGAGCCGATGGCTGTCCTGTCTGTGAGCAGGATGGTCTTGCGATGCCCTGCTGGGGGGTCTAGAGTCCCGGCTAGGTAGAGTAGCAAAGATTGTGTAGGTTTTAGAGGTTTTTGGCTTTGGTTGTGAGCAGTCCCTAAATGTTTGAGAGCTGAGTATTTGAGCATTTGGCCATTTCATTTGCAGGGGCGGTCTTGGGAGCAGCTGAAGAGAGAGGAGCCTTGTAGGTGAGTTGGGGAGGCAGCAGGAGGAGCGGGGATCCACTGCAGCTTTAGAGATGCCCTCTAATTTTGTCTCTTGCTCACTCAGGTATCCCAGAAGATGACAGCCCCAGTGTCCGAGTCCGGTGAGAGCCAGCGACACGAGGACCTGCCTCGTTGAGAGTGAGTAGAGGGATCGTGGGGGCTGGGGCCACGTGCCACGCTAGTCAGATCTGGAGTGTGGTTTTCTTTCTCGCAGTTGACTGCTAGTAGTGTGACGATGGCAGGAACCCCTGAGGCAGCCCAGGTGCCCCTCCTGTGCATCCAAGATGGCTTGGCGGCCCGGCTCTCGGAAAGATAAGTGCGGGGCAAAGAGCCAGAGAGGGGTTGGGAGTGGGTGCAAGTGTGTGCCTGGCCTGGAGGGATTTTTGACATGAGTCCGGTGCACGGGGTATCCTGTGCCAGGTTATTTGGACTCATGAAAGGAAGGACTTGCTTTTTCTCTTGGGATTCACGTGTGCCGGGCAGAGCAGTTGCGGTCTGTGTCCCGTCCTTTGTCTGGTGCGTGTTTTGTGTCACGTGGTGTGTGTGGTCACAGGTAGGGGATGTGTCACTTGGGGTCAGCCTGGAGCTGCTCTGCCCTGCTCCGTGGATCAGTGGGTAGATGGAATATGGCTGGGAGTCTGACATCGAGATGTCAGTTCCCTTAGACAGTGGAGCCGATGGCTGTCCAGTCTGTGAGCAGGATGGTCTTGCGATGCCCTGCTGGGGGGTCTAGAGTCCCGGCTAGGTAGAGTAGCAAAGAGTGTGTAGGGTTTAGAGGTTTTTGGCTTTGGTTGTGAGCAGTCCCTAAATGTTTGAGAGCTGAGTGTTTGAGTATTTGGCCATTTCATTTGCAGGGGCGGTCTTGGGAGCAGCTGAAGAGAGAGGAGCCTTGTAGGTGAGTTGGGGAGGCAGCAGGAGGAGCGGGGATCCACTGCAGCTTTAGAGATGCCCTCTAATTTTGTCTCTCGCTCACTCAGGTATCCCAGAAGATGACAGCACCTTGTCCAACTGTGGTCAGAGCCAGCGACACGAGGACCTGCCTCGTTGAGAGTGAGTAGAGGGATCGTGGGGGCTGGGGCCACGTGCCACGCTAGTCAGATCTGGAGTCTGGTTTTCTTTCTCGCAGTTGGCTGCTAGTAGTGTGACGATGGCAGGAACCCCTGAGGCAGCCCAGGTGCCCCTCCTGTGCATCCAAGATGGCTTGGCGTCCCCGGCTCTCGGAAAGATAAGTGCGGGGCAAAGAGCCAGAGAGGGGTTGGGAGTGGGGGTGCAAGTGTGTGCCTGGCCTGGAGGGATTTTTGACATGAGTCCGGTGCACGGGGTATCCTGTGCCAGGTTATTTGGACTCATGAAAGGAAGGACTTACTTTTTCTCTTGGGATTCACGTGTGCCGGGCAGAGCAGTTGCGGTCTGTGTCCCGTCCTTTGTCTGGTGCGTGTTTTGTGTCACGTGGTGTGTGTGGTCACAGGTAGGGGATGTGTCACTTGGGGTCAGCCTGGACCTGCTCTGCCCTGCTCCGTGGATCAGTGGGTAGATGGAATATGGCTGGGAGTCTGACATCAAGATGTCAGTTCCCTTAGACAGTGGAGCCGATGGCTGTCCAGTCTGTGAGCAGGATGGTCTTGCGATGCCCTGCTGGGGAGTCTAGAGTCCTGGCTAGGTAGAGTAGCAAAGATTGTGTAGGGTTTAGAGGTTTTTGGCTTTGGTTGTGAGCAGTCCCTAAATGTTTGAGAGCTGAGTGTTTGAGCATTTGGCCATTTCATTTGCAGGGGCGGTCTTGGGAGCAGCTGAAGAGAGAGGAGACTTGTAGGTGAGTTGGGGAGGCAGCAGGAGGAGCGGGGATCCACTGCAGCTTTAGAGATGCCCTCTAATTTTGTCTCTCGCTCACTCAGGTATCCCAGAAGATGACAGCCCCAGTGTCCGAGTCCGGTGAGAGCCAGCGACACGAGGACCTGCCTCGTTGAGAGTGAGTAGAGGGATCGTGGGGGCTGGGGCCACGTGCCACGCTAGTCAGATCTGGAGTCTGGTGTTCTTTCTCACAGTTGACTGCTAGTAGTGTGACGATGGCAGGAACCCCTGAGGCAGCCCAGGTGCCCCTCCTGTGCATCCAAGATGGCTTGGCATCCCCGGCTCTGGGAAAGATAAGTGCGGGGCAAAGAGCCAGAGAGGGGTTGGGAGTGGGGGTGCAAGTGTGTGCCTGGCCTGGAGGGATTTTTGACATGAGTCCGGTGCACGGGGTATCCTGTGCCAGGTTATTTGGACTCATGAAAGGAAGGACTTGCTTTTTCTCTTGGGATTCACGTGTGCCGGGCAGAGAAGTTGCGGTCTGTGTCTCGTCCTTTGTCTGGTGCGTGTTTTTTTGTCACGTGGTGTGTGTGGTCACAGGTAGGGGATGTGTCACTTGGGGTCAGCCTGGACCTGCTCTGCCCTGCTCCGTGGATCAGTGGGTAGATGGAATATGGCTGGGAGTCTGACATCAAGATGTCAGTTCCCTTAGACAGTGGAGCCGATGGCTGTCCTGTCTGTGAGCAGGATGGTCTTGCGATGCCCTGCTGGGGGGTCTAGAGTCCCGGCTAGGTAGAGTAGCAAAGATTGTGTAGGTTTTAGAGGTTTTTGGCTTTGGTTGTGAGCAGTCCCTAAATGTTTGAGAGCTGAGTATTTGAGCATTTGGCCATTTCATTTGCAGGGGCGGTCTTGGGAGCAGCTGAAGAGAGAGGAGCCTTGTAGGTGAGTTGGGGAGGCAGCAGGAGGAGCGGGGATCCACTGCAGCTTTAGAGATGCCCTCTAATTTTGTCTCTTGCTCACTCAGGTATCCCAGAAGATGACAGCCCCAGTGTCCGAGTCCGGTGAGAGCCAGCGACACGAGGACCTGCCTCGTTGAGAGTGAGTAGAGGGATCGTGGGGGCTGGGGCCACGTGCCACGCTAGTCAGATCTGGAGTCTGGTTTTCTTTCTCGCAGTTGACTGCTAGTAGTGTGACGATGGCAGGAACCCCTGAGGCAGCCCAGGTGCCCCTGCTGTGCATCCAAGATGGCTTGGCGGCCCGGCTCTGGGAAAGATAAGTGCGGGGCAAAGAGCCAGAGAGGGGTTGGGAGTGGGTGCGTGTGCCTGGCCTGGAGGGATTTTTGACATGAGTCCGGTGCACGGGGTATCCTGTGCCAGGTTATTTGGACTCATGAAAGGAAGGACTTGCTTTTTCTCTTGGGATTCACGTGTGCCGGGCAGAGCAGTTGCGGTCTGTGTCTCGTCCTTTGTCTGGTGCGTGTTTTTTGTGTCACGTGGTGTGTGTGGTCACAGGTAGGGGATGTGTCACTTGGGGTCAGCCTGGACCTGCTCTGCCCTGCTGCGTGGATCAGTGGGTAGATGGAATATGGCTCGGAGTCTGACATCGACATGTCAGTTCCCTTAGACAGTGGAGCCGATGGCTGTCCAGTCTGTGAGCAGGATGGTCTTGCGATGCCCTGCTGGGGAGTCTAGAGTCCTGGCTAGGTAGAGTAGCAAAGAGTGTGTAGGGTTTAGAGGTTTTTGGCTTTGGTTGTGAGCAGTCCTTAAATGTTTGAGAGCTGAGTGTTTGAGCATTTGGCCATTTCATTTGCAGGGGCGGTCTTGGGAGCAGCTGAAGAGAGAGGAGCCTTGTAGGTGAGTTGGGGAGGCAGCAGGAGGAGCGGGGATCCCACTGCAGCTTTAGAGATGCCCTCTAATTTTGTCTCTCGCTCACTCAGGTATCCCAGAAGATGACAGCCGCAGTGTCCGAGTCCGGTGAGAGCCAGCGACACGAGGACCTGCCTCGTTGAGAGTGAGTAGAGGGATCGTGGGGGCTGGGGCCACGTGCCACGCTAGTCAGATCTGGAGTCTGGTTTTCTTTTCTCGCAGTTGACTGCTAGTAGTGTGACGATGGCAGGAACCCTGAGGCAGCCCAGGTGCCCCTGCTGTGCATCCAAGATGGCTTGGCGCCGGCTCTCTCGGAAAGATAAGTGCGGGGCAAAGAGCCAGAGAGGGGTTGGGAGTGGGTGCAAGTGTGTGCCTGGCCTGGAGGGATTTTTGACATGAGTCCGGTGCACGGGGTATCCTGTGCCAGGTTATTTGGACTCATGAAAGGAAGGACTTGCTTTTTCTCTTGGGATTCACGTGTGCCGGGCAGAGCAGTTGCGGTCTGTGTCCCGTCCTTTGTCTGGTGCGTGTTTTGTGTCACGTGGTGTGTGTGGGTCACAGGTAGGGGATGTGTCACTTGGGGTCAGCCTGGAGCTGCTCTGCCCTGCTCCGTGGATCAGTGGGTAGATGGAATATGGCTGGGAGTCTGACATCGAGATGTCAGTTCCCTTAGACAGTGGAGCCGATGGCTGTCCAGTCTGTGAGCAGGATGGTCTTGCGATGCCCTGCTGGGGGGTCTAGAGTCCCGGCTAGGTAGAGTAGCAAAGAGTGTGTAGGGTTTAGAGGTTTTTGGCTTTGGTTGTGAGCAGTCCCTAAATGTTTGAGAGCTGAGTGTTTGAGCATTTGCCCATTTCATTTGCAGGGGCGGTCTTGGGAGCAGCTGAAGAGAGAGGAGCCTTGTAGGTGAGTTGGGGAGGCAGCAGGAGGAGCGGGGATCCACTGCAGCTTTAGAGATGCCCTCTAATTTTGGTCTCTTGCTCACTCAGGTATCCCAGAAGATGACAGCACCTTGTCCAACTGTGGTCAGAGCCAGCGACACGAGGACCTGCCTCGTTGAGAGTGAGTAGAGGGATCGTGGGGGCTGGGGCCACGTGCCACGCTAGTCAGATCTGGAGTCTGGTTTTCTTTCTCGCAGTTGGCTGCTAGTAGTGTGACGATGGCAGGAACCCCTGAGGCAGCCCAGGTGCCCCTCCTGTGCATCCAAGATGGCTTGGCGTCCCCGGCTCTCGGAAAGATAAGTGCGGGGCAAAGAGCCAGAGAGGGGTTGGGAGTGGGGGTGCAAGTGTGTGCCTGGCCTGGAGGGATTTTTTGACATGAGTCCGGTGCACGGGGTATTCTGTGCCAGGTTATTTGGACTCATGAAAGGAAGGACTTGCTTTTTCTCTTGGGATTCACGTGTGCCGGGCAGAGCAGTTGCGGTCTGTGTCCCGTCCTTTGTCTGGTGCGTGTTTTTTTGTCAGTGGTGTGTGTGGTCACAGGTAGGGGATGTGTTTTGGAGCCTGGAGCTGCTCTGCCCTGCTCCGTGGATCAGTGGGTAGATGGAATATGGCTGGGAGTCTGACATCAAGATGTCAGTTCCCTTAGACAGTGGAGCCGATGGCTGTCCAGTCTGTGAGCAGGATGGTCTTGCGATGCCCTGCTGGGGGGTCTAGAGTCCCGGCTAGGTAGAGTAGCAAAGATTGTGTAGGGTTTAGAGGTTTTTGGCTTTGGTTGTGAGCAGTCCCTAAATGTTTGAGAGCTGAGTGTTTGAGCATTTGGCCATTTCATTTGCAGGGGCGGTCTTGGGAGCAGCTGAAGAGAGAGGAGCCTTGTAGGTGAGTTGGGGAGGCAGCAGGAGGAGCGGGGATCCACTGCAGCTTTAGAGATGCCCTCTAATTTTGTCTCTCACTCACTCAGGTATCCCAGAAGATGACAGCCCCAGTGTCCGAGTCCGGTGAGAGCCAGCGACAGGAGGACCTGCCTCGTTGAGAGTGAGTAGAGGGATCGTGGGGGCTGGGGCCACGTGCCACGCTAGTCAGATCTGGAGTCTGGTTTTCTTTCTCGCAGTTGACTGCTAGTAGTGTGACGATGGCAGGAACCCCTGAGGCAGCCCAGGTGCCCCTCCTGTGCATCCAAGATGGCTTGGCATCCCCGGCTCTGGGAAAGATAAGTGCGGGGCAAAGAGCCAGAGAGGGGTTGGGAGTGGGGGTGCAAGTGTGTGCCTGGCCTGGAGGGATTTTTGACATGAGTCCGGTGCACGGGGTATCCTGTGCCAGGTTATTTGGACTCATGAAAGGAAGGACTTGCTTTTTCTCTTTGGATTCCCGTGTGCCGGGCAGAGCAGTTGCGGTCTGTGTCCCGTCCTTTGTCTGGTGCGTGTTTTTTTGTCACGTGGTGTGTGTGGTCACAGGTAGGGGATGTGTCACTTGGGGTCAGCCTGGACCTGCTCTGCCCTGCTCCGTGGATCAGTGGGTAGATGGAATATGGCTGGGAGTCTGACATCAACATGTCAGTTCCCTTAGACAGTGGAGCCGATGGCTGTCCAGTCTGTGAGCAGGATGGTCTTGCGATGCCCTGCTGGGGAGTCTAGAGTCCTGGCTAGGTAGAGTAGCAAAGATTGTGTAGGGTTTAGAGGTTTTTGGCTTTGGTTGTGAGCAGTCCCTAAATGTTTGAGAGCTGAGTGTTTGAGCATTTGGCCATTTCATTTGCAGGGGCGGTGTTGGGAGCAGCTGAAGAGAGAGGAGCCTTGTAGGTGAGTTGGGGAGGCAGCAGGAGGAGCGGGGATCCACTGCAGCTTTAGAGATGCCCTCTAATTTTGTCTCTCGCTCACTCAGGTATCCCAGAAGATGACAGCACCTTGTCCAACTGTGGTTAGAGCCAGCGACACGAGGACCTGCCTCGTTGAGAGTGAGTAGAGGGATCGTGGGGGCTGGGGCCACGTGCCACGCTAGTCAGATCTGGAGTGTGGTTTTCTTTCTCGCAGTTGACTGCTAGTAGTGTGACGATGGCAGGAACCCCTGAGGCAGCCCAGGTGCCCCTCCTGTGCATCCAAGATGGCTTGGCGTCCCCGGCTCTGGGAAAGATAAGTGCGGGGCAAAGAGCCAGAGAGGGGTTGGGAGTGGGGGTGCAAGTGTGTGCCTGGCCTGGAGGGATTTTTGACATGAGTCCGGTGCACGGGGTATCCTGTGCCAGGTTATTTGGACTCATGAAAGGAAGGACTTACTTTTTCTCTTGGGATTCACGTGTGCCGGGCAGAGCAGTTGCGGTCTGTGTCCCGTCCTTTGTCTGGTGCGTGTTTTGTGTCACGTGGTGTGTGTGGTCACAGGTAGGGGATGTGTCACTTGGGGTCAGCCTGGACCTGCTCTGCCCTGCTCCGTGGATCAGTGGGTCGATGGAATATGGCTGGGAGTCTGACATCAACATGTCAGTTCCCTTAGACAGTGGAGCCGATGGCTGTCCAGTCTGTGAGCAGGATGGTCTTGCGATGCCCTGCTGGGGGGTCTAGAGTCCCGGCTAGGTAGAGTAGCAAAGATTGTGTAGGTTTTAGAGGTTTTTGGCTTTGGTTGTGAGCAGTCCCTAAATGTTTGAGAGCTGAGTATTTGAGCATTTGGCCATTTCATTTGCAGGGGCGGTCTTGGGAGCAGCTGAAGAGAGAGGAGCCTTGTAGGTGAGTTGGGGAGGCAGCAGGAGGAGCGGGATCCACTGCAGCTTTAGAGATGCCCTCTAATTTTGTCTCTTGCTCACTCAGGTATCCCAGAAGATGACAGCCCCAGTGTCCGAGTCCGGTGAGAGCCAGCGACACGAGGACCTGCCTCGTTGAGAGTGAGTAGAGGGATCGTGGGGGCTGGGGCCACGTGCCACGCTAGTCAGATCTGGAGTCTGGTTTTCTTTCTCGCAGTTGGCTGCTAGTAGTGTGACGATGGCAGGAACCCCTGAGGCAGCCCAGGTGCCCCTCCTGTGCATCCAAGATGGCTTGGCGGCCCGGCTCTGGGAAAGATAAGTGCGGGGCAAAGAGCCAGAGAGGGGTTGGGAGTGGGTGCGTGTGCCTGGCCTGGAGGGATTTTTGACATGAGTCCGGTGCACGGGGTATCCTGTGCCAGGTTATTTGGACTCATGAAAGGAAGGACTTGCTTTTTCTCTTGGGATTCACGTGTACCGGGCAGAGCAGTTGCGGTCTGTGTCCCGTCCTTTGTCTGGTGCGTGTTTTGTGTCACGTGGTGTGTGTGGTCACAGGTAGGGGATGTGTCACTTGGGGTCAGCCTGGACCTGCTCTGCCCTGCTGCGTGGATCAGTGGGTAGATGGAATATGGCTCGGAGTCTGACATCGACATGTCAGTTCCCTTAGACAGTGGAGCCGATGGCTGTCCAGTCTGTGAGCAGGATGGTCTTGCGATGCCCTGCTGGGGAGTCTAGAGTCCTGGCTAGGTAGAGTAGCAAAGATTGTGTAGGGTTTAGAGGTTTTTGGCTTTGGTTGTGAGCAGTCCCTAAATGTTTGAGAGCTGAGTGTTTGAGCCTTTGGCCATTTCATTTGCAGGGGCGGTCTTGGGAGCAGCTGAAGAGAGAGGAGCCTTGTAGGTGAGTTGGGGAGGCAGCAGGAGGAGCGGGGATCCACTGCAGCTTTAGAGATGCCCTCTAATTTTGTCTCTCGCTCACTCAGGTATCCCAGAAGATGACAGCCCCAGTGTCCGAGTCCGGTGAGAGCCAGCGACACGAGGACCTGCCTCGTTGAGAGTGAGTAGAGGGATCGTGGGGGCTGGGGCCACGTGCCACGCTAGTCAGATCTGGAGTCTGGTTTTCTTTCTCGCAGTTGACTGCTAGTAGTGTGACGATGGCAGGAACCCCTGAGGCAGCCCAGGTGCCCCTCCTGTGCATCCAAGATGGCTTGGCGGCCCGGCTCTGGGAAAGATAAGTGCGGGGCAAAGAGCCAGAGAGGGGTTGGGAGTGGGTGCGTGTGCCTGGCCTGGAGGGATTTTTGACATGAGTCCGGTGCACGGGGTATCCTGTGCCAGGTTACTTGGACTCATGAAAGGAAGGACTTGCTTTTTCTCTTGGGATTCACGTGTGCCGGGCAGAGCAGTTGCGGTCTGTGTCTCGTCCTTTGTCTGGTGCGTGTTTTGTGTCACGTGGTGTGTGTGGTCACAGGTAGGGGATGTGTCACTTGGGGTCAGCCTGGAGCTGCTCTGCCCTGCTGCGTGGATCAGTGGGTAGATGGAATATGGCTGGAGTCTGACATCAACATGTGAGTTCCCTTAGACAGTGGAGCCGATGGCTGTCCAGTCTGTGAGCAGGATGGTCTTGCGATGCCCTGCTGGGGAGTCTAGAGTCCCGGCTAGGTAGAGTAGCAAAGAGTGTGTAGGTTTTAGAGGTTTTTGGCTTTGGTTGTGAGCAGTCCCTAAATGTTTGAGAGCTGAGTGTTTGAGCATTTGGCCATTTCATTTGCAAGGGGCGGTCTTGGGAGCAGCTGAAGAGAGAGGAGCCTTGTAGGTGAGTTGGGGAGGCAGCAGGAGGAGCGGGGATCCACTGCAGCTTTAGAGATGCCCTCTAATTTTGTCTCTCGCTCACTCAGGTATCCCAGAAGATGACAGCCGCAGTGTCTGAGTCCGGTGAGAGCCAGCGACACGAGGACCTGCCTCGTTGAGAGTGAGTAGAGGGATCGTGTGGGCTGGGGCCACGTGCCACGCTAGTCAGATCTGGAGTGTGGTTTTCTTTCTCGCAGTTGACTGCTAGTAGTGTGACGATGGCAGGAACCCCTGAGGCAGCCCAGGTGCCCCTGCTGTGCATCCAAGATGGCTTGGCGGCCCGGCTCTCGGAAAGATAAGTGCGGGGCAAAGAGCCAGAGAGGGGTTGGGAGTGGGTGCAAGTGTGTGCCTGGCCTGGAGGGATTTTTGACATGAGTCCGGTGCACGGGGTATCCTGTGCCAGGTTACTTGGACTCATGAAAGGAAGGACTTGCTTTTTCTCTTGGGATTCACGTGTGCCGGGCAGAGCAGTTGCGGTCTGTGTCTCGTCCTTTGTCTGGTGCGTGTTTTGTGTCACGTGGTGTGTGTGGTCACAGGTAGGGGATGTGTCACTTGGGGTCAGCCTGGAGCTGCTCTGCCCTGCTGCGTGGATCAGTGGGTAGATGGAATATGGCTGGGAGTCTGACATCAACATGTGAGTTCCCTTAGACAGTGGAGCCGATGGCTGTCCAGTCTGTGAGCAGGATGGTCTTGCGATGCCCTGCTGGGGAGTCTAGAGTCCCGGCTAGGTAGAGTAGCAAAGAGTGTGTAGGTTTTAGAGGTTTTTGGCTTTGGTTGTGAGCAGTCCCTAAATGTTTGAGAGCTGAGTGTTTGAGCATTTGCCCATTTCATTTGCAGGGGCGGTCTTGGGAGCAGCTGAAGAGAGAGGAGCCTTGTAGGTGAGTTGGGGAGGCAGCAGGAGGAGCGGGGATCCACTGCAGCTTTAGAGATGCCCTCTAATTTTGTCTCTCGCTCACTCAGGTATCCCAGAAGATGACAGCCGCAGTGTCTGAGTCCGGTGAGAGCCAGCGACACGAGGACCTGCCTCGTTGAGAGTGAGTAGAGGGATCGTGTGGGCTGGGGCCACGTGCCACGCTAGTCAGATCTGGAGTGTGGTTTTCTTTCTCGCAGTTGACTGCTAGTAGTGTGACGATGGCAGGAACCCCTGAGGCAGCCCAGATGCCCCTGCTGTGCATCCAAGATGGCTTGGCGGCCCGGCTCTCGGAAAGATAAGTGCGGGGCAAAGAGCCAGAGAGGGGTTGGGAGTGGGTGCAAGTGTGTGCCTGGCCTGGAGGGATTTTTGACATGAGTCCGGTGCACGGGGTATCCTGTGCCAGGTTATTTGGACTCATGAAAGGAAGGACTTGCTTTTTCTCTTGGGATTCACGTGTGCCGGGCAGAGCAGTTGCGGTCTGTGTCCCGTCCTTTGTCTGGTGCGTGTTTTGTGTCACGTGGTGTGTGTGGTCACAGGTAGGGGATGTGTCACTTGGGGTCAGCCTGGAGCTGCTCTGCCCTGCTCCGTGGATCAGTGGGTAGATGGAATATGGCTGGGAGTCTGACATCGAGATGTCAGTTCCCTTAGACAGTGGAGCCGATGGCTGTCCTGTCTGTGAGCAGGATGGTCTTGCGATGCCCTGCTGGGAGGTCTAGAGTCCCGGCTAGGTAGAGTAGCAGAGATTGTGTAGGGTTTAGAGGTTTTTGGCTTTGGTTGTGAGCAGTCCCTAAATGTTTGAGAGCTGAGTGTTTGAGCATTTGGCCATTTCATTTGCAGGGGCGGTCTTGGGAGCAGCTGAAGAGAGAGGAGCCTTGTAGGTGAGTTGGGGAGGCAGCAGGAGGAGCGGGGATCCACTGCAGCTTTAGAGATGCCCTCTAATTTTGTCTCTCGCTCACTCAGGTATCCCAGAAGATGACAGCCGCAGTGTCCGAGTCCGGTGAGAGCCAGCGACACGAGGACCTGCCTCGTTGAGTGTGAGTAGAGGGATCGTGGGGGCTGGGGCCACGTGCCACGCTAGTCAGATCTGGAGTGTGGTTTTCTTTCTCACAGTTGACTGCTAGTAGTGTGACGATGGCAGGAACCCCTGAGGCAGCCCAGGTGCCCCTCCTGTGCATCTAAGATGGCTTGGCATCCCCGGCTCTGGGAAAGATAAGTGCGGGGCAAAGAGCCAGAGAGGGGTTGGGAGTGGGTGCAAGTGTGTGCCTGGCCTGGAGGGATTTTTGACATGAGTCCGGTGCACGGGGTATCCTGTGCCAGGTTATTTGGACTCATGAAAGGAAGGACTTGCTTTTTCTCTTGGGATTCACGTGTGCCGGGCAGAGCAGTTGCGGTCTGTGTCCCGTCCTTTGTCTGGTGCGTGTTTTGTGTCACGTGGTGTGTGTGGTCACAGGTAGGGGATGTGTCACTTGGGGTCAGCCTGGACCTGCTCTGCCCTGCTCCGTGGATCAGTGGGTAGATGGAATATGGCTGGGAGTCTGACATCAAGATGTCAGTTCCCTTAGACAGTGGAGCCGATGGCTGTCCAGTGTGTGAGCAGGATGGTCTTGCGATGCCCTGCTGGGGGGTCTAGAGTCCCGGCTAGGTAGAGTAGCAAAGATTGTGTAGGTTTTAGAGGTTTTTGGCTTTGGTTGTGAGCAGTCCCTAAATGTTTGAGAGCTGAGTATTTGAGCATTTGGCCATTTCATTTGCAGGGGCGGTCTTGGGAGCAGCTGAAGAGAGAGGAGCCTTGTAGGTGAGTTGGGGAGGCAGCAGGAGGAGCGGGGATCCACTGCAGCTTTAGAGATGCCCTCTAATTTTGTCTCTTGCTCACTCAGGTATCCCAGAAGATGACAGCCCCAGTGTCCGAGTCCGGTGAGAGCCAGCGACAGGAGGACCTGCCTCGTTGAGAGTGAGTAGAGGGATCGTGGGGGCTGGGGCCACGTGCCACGCTAGTCAGATCTGGAGTGTGGTTTTCTTTCTCGCAGTTGACTGCTAGTAGTGTGACGATGGCAGGAACCCCTGAGGCAGCCCAGGTGCCCCTCCTGTGCATCCAAGATGGCTTGGCATCCCCGGCTCTGGGAAAGATAAGTGCGGGGCAAAGAGCCAGAGAGGGGTTGGGAGTGGGTGCGTGTGCCTGGCCTGGAGGGATTTTTGACATGAGTCCGGTGCACGGGGTATCCTGTGCCAGGTTATTTGGACTCATGAAAGGAAGGACTTGCTTTTTCTCTTGGGATTCACGTGTGCCGGGCAGAGCAGTTGCGGTCTGTGTCCCGTCCTTTGTCTGGTGCGTGTTTTGTGTCACGTGGTGTGTGTGGTCACAGGTAGGGGATGTGTCACTTGGGGTCAGCCTGGAGCTGCTCTGCCCTGCTCCGTGGATCAGTGGGTAGATGGAATATGGCTGGGAGTCTGACATCGAGATGTCAGTTCCCTTAGACAGTGGAGCCGATGGCTGTCCTGTCTGTGAGCAGGATGGTCTTGCGATGCCCTGCTGGGAGGTCTAGAGTCCCGGCTAGGTAGAGTAGCAAAGAGTGTGTAGGGTTTAGAGGTTTTTGGCTTTGGTTGTGAGCAGTCCCTAAATGTTTGAGAGCTGAGTGTTTGAGCATTTGGCCATTTCATTTGCAGGGGCGGTCTTGGGAGCAGCTGAAGAGAGAGGAGCCTTGTAGGTGAGTTGGGGAGGCAGCAGGAGGAGCGGGGATCCACTGCAGCTTTAGAGATGCCCTCTAATTTTGTCTCTCGCTCACTCAGGTATCCCAGAAGATGACAGCCCCAGTGTCCGAGTCCGGTGAGAGCCAGCGACACGAGGACCTGCCTCGTTGAGAGTGAGTAGAGGGATCGTGGGGGCTGGGGCCACGTGCCACGCTAGTCAGATCTGGAGTCTGGTTTTCTTTCTCGCAGTTGACTGCTAGTAGTGTGACGATGGCAGGAACCCCTGAGGCAGCCCAGGTGCCCCTCCTGTGCATCCAAGATGGCTTGGCGGCCCGGCTCTCGGAAAGATAAGTGCGGGGCAAAGAGCCAGAGAGGGGTTGGGAGTGGGTGCGTGTGCCTGGCCTGGAGGGATTTTTGACATGAGTCCGGTGCACGGGGTATCCTGTGCCAGGTTACTTGGACTCATGAAAGGAAGGACTTGCTTTTTCTCTTGGGATTCCCGTGTGCCGGGCAGAGCAGTTGCGGTCTGTGTCTCGTCCTTTGTCTGGTGCGTGTTTTGTGTCACGTGGTGTGTGTGGTCACAGGTAGGGGATGTGTCACTTGGGGTCAGCCTGGAGCTGCTCTGCCCTGCTGCGTGGATCAGTGGGTAGATGGAATATGGCTGGGAGTCTGACATCAACATGTGAGTTCCCTTAGACAGTGGAGCCGATGGCTGTCCAGTCTGTGAGCAGGATGGTCTTGCGATGCCCTGCTGGGGAGTCTAGAGTCCCGGCTAGGTAGAGTAGCAAAGAGTGTGTAGGTTTTAGAGGTTTTTGGCTTTGGTTGTGAGCAGTCCCTAAATGTTTGAGAGCTGAGTGTTTGAGCATTTGGCCATTTCATTTGCAGGGGCGGTCTTGGGAGCAGCTGAAGAGAGAGGAGCCTTGTAGGTGAGTTGGGGAGGCAGCAGGAGGAGCGGGGATCCACTGCAGCTTTAGAGATGCCCTCTAATTTTGTCTCTCGCTCACTCAGGTATCCCAGAAGATGACAGCCGCAGTGTCTGAGTCCGGTGAGAGCCAGCGACACGAGGACCTGCCTCGTTGAGAGTGAGTAGAGGGATCGTGTGGGCTGGGGCCACGTGCCACGCTAGTCAGATCTGGAGTGTGGTTTTCTTTCTCGCAGTTGACTGCTAGTAGTGTGACGATGGCAGGAACCCCTGAGGCAGCCCAGGTGCCCCTGCTGTGCATCCAAGATGGCTTGGCGGCCCGGCTCTCGGAAAGATAAGTGCGGGGCAAAGAGCCAGAGAGGGGTTGGGAGTGGGTGCAAGTGTGTGCCTGGCCTGGAGGGATTTTTGACATGAGTCCGGTGCACGGGGTATCCTGTGCCAGGTTATTTGGACTCATGAAAGGAAGGACTTGCTTTTTCTCTTGGGATTCACGTGTGCCGGGCAGAGCAGTTGCGGTCTGTGTCCCGTCCTTTGTCTGGTGCGTGTTTTGTGTCACGTGGTGTGTGTGGTCACAGGTAGGGGATGTGTCACTTGGGGTCAGCCTGGAGCTGCTCTGCCCTGCTCCGTGGATCAGTGGGTAGATGGAATATGGCTGGGAGTCTGACATCGAGATGTCAGTTCCCTTAGACAGTGGAGCCGATGGCTGTCCAGTCTGTGAGCAGGATGGTCTTGCGATGCCCTGCTGGGAGGTCTAGAGTCCCGGCTAGGTAGAGTAGCAAAGAGTGTGTAGGGTTTAGAGGTTTTTGGCTTTGGTTGTGAGCAGTCCCTAAATGTTTGAGAGCTGAGTATTTGAGCATTTGGCCATTTCATTTGCAGGGGCGGTCTTGGGAGCAGCTGAAGAGAGAGGAGCCTTGTAGGTGAGTTGGGGAGGCAGCAGGAGGAGCGGGGATCCACTGCAGCTTTAGAGATGCCCTCTAATTTTGTCTCTTGCTCACTCAGGTATCCCAGAAGATGACAGCCCCAGTGTCCGAGTCCGGTGAGAGCCAGCGACAGGAGGACCTGCCTCGTTGAGAGTGAGTAGAGGGATCGTGGGGGCTGGGGCCACGTGCCACGCTAGTCAGATCTGGAGTGTGGTTTTCTTTCTCGCAGTTGACTGCTAGTAGTGTGACGATGGCAGGAACCCCTGAGGCAGCCCAGGTGCCCCTCCTGTGCATCCAAGATGGCTTGGCGGCCCGGCTCTGGGAAAGATAAGTGCGGGGCAAAGAGCCAGAGAGGGGTTGGGAGTGGGTGCAAGTGTGTGCCTGGCCTGGAGGGATTTTTGACATGAGTCCGGTGCACGGGGTATCCTGTGCCAGGTTATTTGGACTCATGAAAGGAAGGACTTGCTTTTTCTCTTGGGATTCACGTGTGCCGGGCAGAGCAGTTGCGGTCTGTGTCCCGTCCTTTGTCTGGTGCGTGTTTTGTGTCACGTGGTGTGTGTGGTCACAGGTAGGGGATGTGTCACTTGGGGTCAGCCTGGACCTGCTCTGCCCTGCTCCGTGGATCAGTGGGTCGATGGAATATGGCTGGGAGTCTGACATCAAGATGTCAGTTCCCTTAGACAGTGGAGCCGATGGCTGTCCAGTCTGTGAGCAGGATGGTCTTGCGATGCCCTGCTGGGGAGTCTAGAGTCCTGGCTAGGTAGAGTAGCAAAGATTGTGTAGGGTTTAGAGGTTTTTGGCTTTGGTTGTGAGCAGTCCCTAAATGTTTGAGAGCTGAGTGTTTGAGCATTTGGCCATTTCATTTGCAGGGGCGGTCTTGGGAGCAGCTGAAGAGAGAGGAGCCTTGTAGGTGAGTTGGGGAGGCAGCAGGAGGAGCGGGGATCCACTGCAGCTTTAGAGATGCCCTCTAATTTTGTCTCTCGCTCACTCAGGTATCCCAGAAGATGACAGCCCCAGTGTCCGAGTCCGGTGAGAGCCAGCGACACGAGGACCTGCCTCGTTGAGAGTGAGTAGAGGGATCGTGGGGGCTGGGGCCACGTGCCACGCTAGTCAGATCTGGAGTCTGGTTTTCTTTCTCGCAGTTGACTGCTAGTAGTGTGACGATGGCAGGAACCCCTGAGGCAGCCCAGGTGCCCCTCCTGTGCATCCAAGATGGCTTGGCGGCCCGGCTCTCGGAAAGATAAGTGCGGGGCAAAGAGCCAGAGAGGGGTTGGGAGTGGGTGCAAGTGTGTGCCTGGCCTGGAGGGATTTTTGACATGAGTCCGGTGCACGGGGTATGCTGTGCCAGGTTATTTGGACTCATGAAAGGAAGGACTTGCTTTTTCTCTTTGGATTCACGTGTACCAGGCAGAGCAGTTGCGGTCTGTGTCCCGTCCTTTGTCTGGTGCGTGTTTTGTGTCACGTGGTGTGTGTGGTCACAGGTAGGGGATGTGTCACTTGGGGTCAGCCTGGAGCTGCTCTGCCCTGCTCCGTGGATCAGTGGGTCGATGGAATATGGCTGGGAGTCTGTCATCGAGATGTCAGTTCCCTTAGACAGTGGAGCCGATGGCTGTCCAGTCTGTGAGCAGGATGGTCTTGCGATGCCCTGCTGGGGGGGTCTAGAGTCCCGGCTAGGTAGAGTAGCAAAGAGTGTGTAGGGTTTAGAGGTTTTTGGCTTTGGTTGTGAGCAGTCCCTAAATGTTTGAGAGCTGAGTGTTTGAGCATTTGGCCATTTCATTTGCAGGGGCGGTCTTGGGAGCAGCTGAAGAGAGAGGAGCCTTGTAGGTGAGTTGGGGAGGCAGCAGGAGGAGCGGGGATCCACTGCAGCTTTAGAGATGCCCTCTAATTTTGTCTCTCGCTCACTCAGGTATCCCAGAAGATGACAGCCGCAGTGTCCGAGTCCGGTGAGAGCCAGCGACACGAGGACCTGCCTCGTTGAGAGTGAGTAGAGGGATCGTGGGGGCTGGGGCCACGTGCCACGCTAGTCAGATCTGGAGTCTGGTTTTCTTTCTCACAGTTGACTGCTAGTAGTGTGACGATGGCAGGAACCCCTGAGGCAGCCCAGGTGCCCCTCCTGTGCATCCAAGATGGCTTGGCGTCCCCGGCTCTCGGAAAGATAAGTGCGGGGCAAAGAGCCAGAGAGGGGTTGGGAGTGGGTGCAAGTGTGTGCCTGGCCTGGAGGGATTTTTGACATGAGTCCGGTGCACGGGATATGCTGTGCCAGGTTATTTGGATTCATGAAAGGAAGGACTTGCTTTTTCTCTTGGGATTCCCGTGTGCCGGGCAGAGCAGTTGCGGTCTGTGTCCCGTCCTTTGTCTGGTGCGTGTTTTTTTGTCACGTGGTGTGTGTGGTCACAGGTAGGGGATGTGTCACTTGGGGTCAGCCTGGACCTGCTCTGCCCTGCTCCGTGGATCAGTGGGTCGATGGAATATGGCTGGGAGTCTGACATCAAGATGTCAGTTCCCTTAGACAGTGGAGCCGATGGCTGTCCTGTCTGTGAGCAGGATGGTCTTGCGATGCCCTGCTGGGGGGTCTAGAGTCCCGGCTAGGTAGAGTAGCAAAGAGTGTGTAGGGTTTAGAGGTTTTTGGCTTTGGTTGTGAGCAGTCCCTAGATGTTTGAGAGCTGAGTGTTTGAGCATTTGGCCATTTCATTTGCAGGGGCGGTCTTGGGAGCAGCTGAAGAGAGAGGAGCCTTGTAGGTGAGTTGGGGAGGCAGCAGGAGGAGCGGGGATCCACTGCAGCTTTAGAGATGCCCTCTAATTTTGTCTCTCGCTCACTCAGGTATCCCAGAAGATGACAGCCGCAGTGTCCGAGTCCGGTGAGAGCCAGCGACACGAGGACCTGCCTCGCTGAGTGTGAGTAGAGGGATCGTGGGGGCTGGGGCCACGTGCCACGCTAGTCAGATCTGGAGTGTGGTTTTCTTTCTCGCAGTTGACTGCTAGTAGTGTGACGATGGCAGGAACCCCTGAGGCAGCCCAGGTGCCCCTCCTGTGCATCCAAGATGGCTTGGCATCCCCGGCTCTGGGAAAGATAAGTGCGGGGCAAAGAGCCAGAGAGGGGTTGGGAGTGGGTGCAAGTGTGTGCCTGGCCTGGAGGGATTTTTGACATGAGTCCAGTGCACGGGGTATCCTGTGCCAGGTTATTTGGACTCATGAAAGGAAGGACTTGCTTTTTCTCTTGGGATTCACGTGTGCCGGGCAGAGCAGTTGCGGTCTGTGTCCCGTCCTTTGTCTGGTGCGTGTTTTGTGTCACGTGGTGTGTGTGGTCACAGGTAGGGGATGTGTCACTTGGGGTCAGCCTGGAGCTGCTCTGCCCTGCTGCGTGGATCAGTGGGTAGATGGAATATGGCTGGGAGTCTGACATCAAGATGTCAGTTCCCTTAGACAGTGGAGCCGATGGCTGTCCTGTCTGTGAGCAGGATGGTCTTGCGATGCCCTGCTGGGGGGTCTAGAGTCCCGGCTAGGTAGAGTAGCAAAGAGTGTGTAGGGTTTAGAGGTTTTTGGCTTTGGTTGTGAGCAGTCCCTAAATGTTTGAGAGCTGAGTGTTTGAGCATTTGGCCATTTCATTTGCAGGGGCGGTCTTGGGAGCAGCTGAAGAGAGAGGAGCCTTGTAGGTGAGTTGGGGAGGCAGCAGGAGGAGCGGGGATCCACTGCAGCTTTAGAGATGCCCTCTAATTTTGTCTCTCGCTCACTCAGGTATCCCAGAAGATGACAGCCGCAGTGTCTGAGTCCGGTCAGAGCTAGCGACACGAGGACCTGCCTCGTTGAGAGTGAGTAGAGGGATCGTGTGGGCTGGGGCCACGTGCCACGCAAGTCAGATCTGGAGTGTGGTTTTCTTTCTCGCAGTTGACTGCTAGTAGTGTGACGATGGCAGGAACCCCTGAGGCAGCCCAGGTGCCCCTGCTGTGCATCCAAGATGGCTTGGCGTCCCCGGCTCTGGGAAAGATAAGTGCGGGGCAAAGAGCCAGAGAGGGGTTGGGAGTGGGTGCGTGTGCCTGGCCTGGAGGGATTTTTGACATGAGTCCGGTGCACGGGGTATCCTGTGCCAGGTTATTTGGACTCATGAAAGGAAGGACTTGCTTTTTCTCTTGGGATTCACGTGTACCGGGCAGAGCAGTTGCGGTCTGTGTCCCGTCCTTTGTCTGGTGCGTGTTTTTTTGTCACGTGGTGTGTGTGGTCACAGGTAGGGGATGTGTCACTTGGGGTCAGCCTGGACCTGCTCTGCCCTGCTGCGTGGATCAGTGGGTAGATGGAATATGGCTGGGAGTCTGACATCAAGATGTCAGTTCCCTTAGACAGTGGAGCCGATGGCTGTCCAGTCTGTGAGCAGGATGGTCTTGCGATGCCCTGCTGGGGGGTCTAGAGTCCCGGCTAGGTAGAGTAGCAAAGATTGTGTAGGGTTTAGAGGTTTTTGGCTTTGGTTGTGAGCAATCCCTAAATGTTTGAGAGCTGAGTGTTTGAGCATTTGGCCATTTCATTTGCAGGGGCGGTCTTGGGAGCAGCTGAAGAGAGAGGAGCCTTGTAGGTGAGTTGGGGAGGCAGCAGGAGGAGCGGGGATCCACTGCAGCTTTAGAGATGCCCTCTAATTTTGTCTCTCGCTCACTCAGGTATCCCAGAAGATGACAGCCCCAGTGTCCGAGTCCGGTGAGAGCCAGCGACACGAGGACCTGCCTCGTTGAGTGTGAGTAGAGGGATCGTGGGGGCTGGGGCCACGTGCCACGCTAGTCAGATCTGGAGTGTGGTTTTCTTTCTCGCAGTTGACTGCTAGTAGTGTGACGATGGCAGGAACCCCTGAGGCAGCCCAGGTGCCCCTCCTGTGCATCCAAGATGGCTTGGCGGCCCCGGCTCTCGGAAAGATAAGTGCGGGGCAAAGAGCCAGAGAGGGGTTGGGAGTGGGTGCGTGTGCCTGGCCTGGAGGGATTTTTGACATGAGTCCGGTGCACGGGGTATCCTGTGCCAGGTTATTTGGACTCATGAAAGGAAGGACTTGCTTTTTTTCTTGGGATTCACGTGTGCCGGGCAGAGCAGTTGCGGTCTGTGTCCTGTCCTTTGTCTGGTGCGTGTTTTTTTGTCACGTGGTGTGTGTGGTCACAGGTAGGGGATGTGTCACTTGGGGTCAGCCTGGACCTGCTCTGCCCTGCTGCGTGGATCATTGGGTAGATGGAATATGGCTGGGAGTCTGTCATCGAGATGTCAGTTCCCTTAGACAGTGGAGCCGATGGCTGTCCAGTCTGTGAGCAGGATGGTCTTGCGATGCCCTGCTGGGGGGTCTAGAGTCCCGGCTAGGTAGAGTAGCAAAGAGTGTGTAGGGTTTAGAGGTTTTTGGCTTTGGTTGTGAGCAGTCCCTAAATGTTTGAGAGCTGAGTGTTTGAGCATTTGGCCATTTCATTTGCAGGGGCGGTCTTGGGAGCAGCTGAAGAGAGAGGAGCCTTGTAGGTGAGTTGGAGAGGCAGCAGGAGGAGCGGGGATCCACTGCAGCTTTAGAGATGCCCTCTAATTTTGTCTCTCGCTCACTCAGGTATCCCAGAAGATGACAGCCCCAGTGTCCGAGTCCGGTGAGAGCCAGCGACACGAGGACCTGCCTCGTTGAGAGTGAGTAGAGGGATCGTGGGGGCTGGGGCCACGTGCCACGCTAGTCAGATCTGGAGTCTGGTTTTCTTTCTCGCAGTTGACTGCTAGTAGTGTGACGATGGCAGGAACCCCTGAGGCAGCCCAGGTGCCCCTCCTGTGCATCCAAGATGGCTTGGCGGCCCGGCTCTCGGAAAGATAAGTGCGGGGCAAAGAGCCAGAGAGGGGTTGGGAGTGGGTGCGTGTGCCTGGCCTGGAGGGATTTTTGACATGAGTCCGGTGCACGGGGTATCCTGTGCCAGGTTATTTGGGTTCATGAAAGGAAGGACTTGCTTTTTCTCTTGGGATTCACGTGTGCTGGGCAGAGCAGTTGCGGTCTGTGTCCCGTCCTTTGTCTGGTGCGTGTTTTTTTGTCACGTGGTGTGTGTGGTCACAGGTAGGGGATGTGTCACTTGGGGTCAGCCTGGACCTGCTCTGCCCTGCTGCGTGGATCAGTGGGTAGATGGAATATGGCTCGGAGTCTGACATCAACATGTCAGTTCCCTTAGACAGTGGAGCCGATGGCTGTCCTGTCTGTGAGCAGAATGGTCTTGCGATGCCCTGCTGGGGAGTCTAGAGTCCCGGCTAGGTAGAGTAGCAAAGATTGTGTAGGTTTTAGAGGTTTTTGGCTTTGGTTGTGAGCAGTCCCTAAATGTTTGAGAACTGAGTGTTTGAGCATTTGGCCATTTCATTTGCAGGGGCGGTCTTGGGAGCAGCTGAAGAGAGAGGAGCCTTGTAGGTGAGTTGGGGAGGCAGCAGGAGGAGCGGGGATCCACTGCAGCTTTAGAGATGCCCTCTAATTTTGTCTCTCGCTCACTCAGGTATCCCAGAAGATGACAGCCGCAGTGTCCGAGTCCGGTGAGAGCCAGCGACACGAGGACCTGCCTCGTTGAGAGTGAGTAGAGGGATCGTGGGGGCTGGGGCCACGTGCCACGCTAGTCAGATCTGGAGTCTGGTTTTCTTTCTCACAGTTGACTGCTAGTAGTGTGACGATGGCAGGAACCCCTGAGGCAGCCCAGGTGCCCCTCCTGTGCATCCAAGATGGCTTGGCGGCCCGGCTCTCGGAAAGATAAGTGCGGGGCAAAGAGCCAGAGAGGGGTTGGGAGTGGGGGTGCAAGTGTGTGCCTGGCCTGGAGGGATTTTTGACATGAGTCCGGTGCACGGGGTATCCTGTGCCAGGTTATTTGGACTCATGAAAGGAAGGACTTGCTTTTTCTCTTGGGATTCACGTGTGCCGGGCAGAGCAGTTGCGGTCTGTGTCCCGTCCTTTGTCTGGTGCGTGTTTTTTTGTCACGTGGTGTGTGTGGTCACAGGTAGGGGATGTGTCACTTGGGGTCAGCCTGGAGCTGCTCTGCCCTGTTCCGTGGATCAGTGGGTCGATGGAATATGGCTCGGAGTCTGTCATCGAGATGTCAGTTCCCTTAGACAGTGGAGCCGATGGCTGTCCAGTCTGTGAGCAGGATGGTCTTGCGATGCCCTGCTGGGGAGTCTAGAGTCCCGGCTAGGTAGAGTAGCAAAGAGTGTGTAGGGTTTAGAGGTTTTTGGCTTTGGTTGTGAGCAGTCCCTAAATGTTTGAGAGCTGAGTGTTTGAGCATTTGGCCATTTCATTTGCAGGGGCGGTCTTGGGAGCAGCTGAAGAGAGAGGAGCCTTGTAGGTGAGTTGGGGAGGCAGCAGGAGGAGCGGGGATCCACTGCAGCTTTAGAGATGCCCTCTAATTTTGTCTCTCGCTCACTCAGGTATCCCAGAAGATGACAGCCCCAGTGTCCGAGTCCGGTGAGAGCCAGCGACACGAGGACCTGCCTCGTTGAGAGTGAGTAGAGGGATCGTGGGGGCTGGGGCCACGTGCCACGCTAGTCAGATCTGGAGTCTGGTTTTCTTTCTCGCAGTTGACTGCTAGTAGTGTGACGATGGCAGGAACCCCTGAGGCAGCCCAGGTGCCCCTCCTGTGCATCCAAGATGGCTTGGCGGCCCGGCTCTCGGAAAGATAAGTGCGGGGCAAAGAGCCAGAGAGGGGTTGGGAGTGGGTGCAAGTGTGTGCCTGGCCTGGAGGGATTTTTGACATGAGTCCGGTGCACGGGGTATCCTGTGCCAGGTTATTTGGACTCATGAAAGGAAGGACTTGCTTTTTCTCTTGGGATTCACGTGTGCCGGGCAGAGCAGTTGCGGTCTGTGTCCCGTCCTTTGTCTGGTGCGTGTTTTTTTGTCACGTGGTGTGTGTGGTCACAGGTAGGGGATGTGTCACTTGGGGTCAGCCTGGACCTGCTCTGCCCTGCTGCGTGGATCAGTGGGTAGATGGAATATGGCTGGGAGTCTGACATCAAGATGTCAGTTCCCTTAGACAGTGGAGCCGATGGCTGTCCAGTCTGTGAGCAGGATGGTCTTGCGATGCCCTGCTGGGGGGTCTAGAGTCCTGGCTAGGTAGAGTAGCAAAGAGTGTGTAGGGTTTAGAGGTTTTTGGCTTTGGTTGTGAGTAGTCCTTAAATGTTTGAGAGCTGAGTGTTTGAGCATTTGGCCATTTCATTTGCAGGGGCGGTCTTGGGAGCAGCTGAAGAGAGAGGAGCCTTGTAGGTGAGTTGGGGAGGCAGCAGGAGGAGCGGGGATCCACTGCAGCTTTAGAGATGCCCTCTAATTTTGTCTCTCGCTCACTCAGGTATCCCAGAAGATGGCAGCCCCAGTGTCCGAGTCCGGTGAGAGCCAGCGACACGAGGACCTGCCTCGTTGAGAGTGAGTAGAGGGATCGTGGGGGCTGGGGCCACGTGCCACGCTAGTCAGATCTGGAGTCTGGTTTTCTTTCTCGCAGTTGACTGCTAGTAGTGTGACGATGGCAGGAACCCCTGAGGCAGCCCAGGTGCCCCTCCTGTGCATCCAAGATGGCTTGGCGGCCCGGCTCTCGGAAAGATAAGTGCGGGGCAAAGAGCCAGAGAGGGGTTGGGAGTGGGTGCGTGTGCCTGGCCTGGAGGGATTTTTTACATGAGTCCGGTGCACGGGGTATCCTGTGCCAGGTTATTTGGACTCATGAAAGGAAGGACTTGCTTTTTCTCTTGGGATTCACGTGTGCCGGGCAGAGCAGTTGCGGTCTGTGTCCCGTCCTTTGTCTGGTGCGTGTTTTTTTGTCACGTGGTGTGTGTGGTCACAGGTAGGGGATGTGTCACTTGGGGTCAGCCTGGACCTGCTCTGCCCTGCTCCGTGGATCAGTGGGTAGATGGAATATGGCTGGGAGTCTGACATCAAGATGTCAGTTCCCTTAGACAGTGGAGCCGATGGCTGTCCAGTCTGTGAGCAGGATGGTCTTGCGATGCCCTGCTGGGGGGTCTAGAGTCCCGGCTAGGTAGAGTAGCAAAGAGTGTGTAGGGTTTAGAGGTTTTTGGCTTTGGTTGTGAGCAGTCCCTAAATGTTTGAGAGCTGAGTGTTTGAGCATTTGGCCATTTCATTTGCAGGGGCGGTCTTGGGAGCAGCTGAAGAGAGAGGAGCCTTGTAGGTGAGTTGGGGAGGCAGCAGGAGGAGCGGGGATCCACTGCAGCTTTAGAGATGCCCTCTAATTTTGTCTCTCGCTCACTCAGGTATCCCAGAAGATGACAGCCCCAGTGTCCGAGTCCGGTGAGAGCCAGCGACACGAGGACCTGCCTCGTTGAGAGTGAGTAGAGGGATCGTGGGGGCTGGGGCCACGTGCCACGCTAGTCAGATCTGGAGTCTGGTTTTCTTTCTCGCAGTTGACTGCTAGTAGTGTGACGATGGCAGGAACCCCTGAGGCAGCCCAGGTGCCCCTCCTGTGCATCCAAGATGGCTTGGCGTCCCCGGCTCTCGGAAAGATAAGTGCGGGGCAAAGAGCCAGAGAGGGGTTGGGAGTGGGTGCAAGTGTGTGCCTGGCCTGGAGGGATTTTTGACATGAGTCCGGTGCACGGGGTATCCTGTGCCAGGTTATTTGGACTCCTGAAAGGAAGGACTTGCTTTTTCTCTTGGGATTCACGTGTGCCGGGCAGAGCAGTTGCGGTCTGTGTCCCGTCCTTTGTCTGGTGCGTGTTTTTTTGTCACGTGGTGTGTGTGGTCACAGGTAGGGGATGTGTCACTTGGGGTCAGCCTGGACCTGCTCTGCCCTGCTGCGTGGATCAGTGGGTAGATGGAATATGGCTGGGAGTCTGACATCAAGATGTCAGTTCCCTTAGACAGTGGAGCCGATGACTGTCTAGTCCGTGAGCAGGATGGTCTTGCGATGCCCTGCTGGGGAGTCTAGAGTCCCGGCTAGGTAGAGTAGCAAAGAGTGTGTAGGGTTTAGAGGTTTTTGGCTTTGGTTGTGAGCAGTCCCTAAATGTTTGAGAGCTGAGTGTTTGAGCATTTGGCCATTTCATTTGCAGGGGCGGTCTTGGGAGCAGCTGAAGAGAGAGGAGCCTTGTAGGTGAGTTGGGGAGGCAGCAGGAGGAGCGGGGATCCACTGCAGCTTTAGAGATGCCCTCTAATTTTGTCTCTCGCTCACTCAGGTATCCCAGAAGATGACAGCCCCAGTGTCCGAGTCCGGTGAGAGCCAGCGACACGAGGACCTGCCTCGTTGAGAGTGAGTAGAGGGATCGTGGGGGCTGGGGCCACGTGCCACGCTAGTCAGATCTGGAGTGTGGTTTTCTTTCTCGCAGTTGACTGCTAGTAGTGTGACGATGGCAGGAACCCCTGAGGCAGCCCAGGTGCCCCTCCTGTGCATCCAAGATGGCTTGGCGGCCCGGCTCTCGGAAAGATAAGTGCGGGGCAAAGAGCCAGAGAGGGGTTGGGAGTGGGTGCGTGTGCCTGGCCTGGAGGGATTTTTGACATGAGTCCGGTGCACGGGGTATCCTGTGCCAGGTTATTTGGACTCATGAAAGGAAGGACTTGCTTTTTCTCTTGGGATTCACGTGTGCCGGGCAGAGCAGTTGCGGTCTGTGTCCCGTCCTTTGTCTGGTGCGTGTTTTGTGTCACGTGGTGTGTGTGGTCACAGGTAGGGGATGTGTCACTTGGGGTCAGCCTGGAGCTGCTCTGCCCTGCTGCGTGGATCAGTGGGTAGATGGAATATGGCTGGGAGTCTGACATCAAGATGTCAGTTCCCTTAGACAGTGGAGCCGATGGCTGTCCAGTCTGTGAGCAGGATGGTCTTGCGATGCCCTGCTGGGGGGTCTAGAGTCCTGGCTAGGTAGAGTAGCAAAGAGTGTGTAGGGTTTAGAGGTTTTTGGCTTTGGTTATGAGTAGTCCTTAAATGTTTGAGAGCTGAGTGTTTGAGCATTTGCCCATTTCATTTGCAGGGGCGGTCTTGGGAGCAGCTGAAGAGAGAGGAGCCTTGTAGGTGAGTTGGGGAGGCAGCAGGAGGAGCGGGGATCCACTGCAGCTTTAGAGATGCCCTCTAATTTTGTCTCTCGCTCACTCAGGTATCCCAGAAGATGACAGCACCTTGTCCAACTGTGGTCAGAGGCAGCGACACGAGGACCTGCCTCGTTGAGTGTGAGTAGAGGGATCGTGGGGGCTGGGGCCACGTGCCACGCTAGTCAGATCTGGAGTCTGGTTTTCTTTCTCGCAGTTGACTGCTAGTAGTGTGACGATGGCAGGAACCCCTGAGGCAGCCCAGGTGCCCCTCCTGTGCATCCAAGATGGCTTGGCGGCCCGGCTCTGGGAAAGATAAGTGCGGGGCAAAGAGCCAGAGAGGGGTTGGGAGTGGGTGCAAGTGTGTGCCTGGCCTGGAGGGATTTTTGACATGAGTCCGGTGCACGGGGTATCCTGTGCCAGGTTATTTGGACTCATGAAAGGAAGGACTTGCTTTTTCTCTTGGGATTCACGTGTGCCGGGCAGAGCAGTTGCGGTCTGTGTCCCGTCCTTTGTCTGGTGCGTGTTTTTTTGTCACGTGGTGTGCGTGGTCACAGGTAGGAGATGTGTCACTTGGGGTCAGCCTGGAGCTGCTCTGCCCTGCTCCGTGGATCAGTGGGTCGATGGAATATGGCTGGGAGTCTGTCATCGAGATGTCAGTTCCCTTAGACAGTGGAGCCGATGGCTGTCCAGTCTGTGAGCAGGATGGTCTTGCGATGCCCTGCTGGGGGGTCTAGAGTCCCGGCTAGGTAGAGTAGCAAAGAGTGTGTAGGGTTTAGAGGTTTTTGGCTTTGGTTGTGAGCAGTCCCTAAATGTTTGAGAGCTGAGTGTTTGAGCATTTGGCCATTTCATTTGCAGGGGCGGTCTTGGGAGCAGCTGAAGAGAGAGGAGCCTTGTAGGTGAGTTGGGGAGGCAGCAGGAGGAGCGGGGATCCACTGCAGCTTTAGAGATGCCCTCTAATTTTGTCTCTCGCTCACTCAGGTATCCCAGAAGATGACAGCCCCAGTGTCCGAGTCCGGTGAGAGCCAGCGACACGAGGACCTGCCTCGTTGAGAGTGAGTAGAGGGATCGTGGGGGCTGGGGCCACGTGCCACGCTAGTCAGATCTGGAGTCTGGTTTTCTTTCTCGCAGTTGACTGCTAGTAGTGTGACGATGGCAGGAACCCCTGAGGCAGCCCAGGTGCCCCTCCTGTGCATCCAAGATGGCTTGGCGGCCCGGCTCTCGGAAAGATAAGTGCGGGGCAAAGAGCCAGAGAGGGGTTGGGAGTGGGTGCGTGTGCCTGGCCTGGAGGGATTTTTGACATGAGTCCGGTGCACGGGGTATCCTGTGCCAGGTTATTTGGACTCATGAAAGGAAGGACTTGCTTTTTCTCTTGGGATTCACGTGTGCCGGGCAGAGCAGTTGCGGTCTGTGTCCCGTCCTTTGTCTGGTGCGTGTTTTGTGTCACGTGGTGTGTGTGGTCACAGGTAGGGGATGTGTCACTTGGGGTCAGCCTGGAGCTGCTCTGCCCTGCTGCGTGGATCAGTGGGTAGATGGAATATGGCTGGGAGTCTGACATCAAGATGTCAGTTCCCTTAGACAGTGGAGCCGATGGCTGTCCAGTCTGTGAGCAGGATGGTCTTGCGATGCCCTGCTGGGGGGTCTAGAGTCCTGGCTAGGTAGAGTAGCAAAGAGTGTGTAGGGTTTAGAGGTTTTTGGCTTTGGTTATGAGTAGTCCTTAAATGTTTGAGAGCTGAGTGTTTGAGCATTTGCCCATTTCATTTGCAGGGGCGGTCTTGGGAGCAGCTGAAGAGAGAGGAGCCTTGTAGGTGAGTTGGGGAGGCAGCAGGAGGAGCGGGGATCCACTGCAGCTTTAGAGATGCCCTCTAATTTTGTCTCTCGCTCACTCAGGTATCCCAGAAGATGACAGCACCTTGTCCAACTGTGGTCAGAGGCAGCGACACGAGGACCTGCCTCGTTGAGTGTGAGTAGAGGGATCGTGGGGGCTGGGGCCACGTGCCACGCTAGTCAGATCTGGAGTGTGGTTTTCTTTCTCGCAGTTGACTGCTAGTAGTGTGACGATGGCAGGAACCCCTGAGGCAGCCCAGGTGCCCCTCCTGTGCATCCAAGATGGCTTGGCGGCCCGGCTCTCGGAAAGATAAGTGCGGGGCAAAGAGCCAGAGAGGGGTTGGGAGTGGGTGCGTGTGCCTGGCCTGGAGGGATTTTTGACATGAGTCCGGTGCACGGGGTATGCTGTGCCAGGTTATTTGGACTCATGAAAGGAAGGACTTGCTTTTTCTCTTGGGATTCACGTGTGCCGGGCAGAGCAGTTGCGGTCTGTGTCCCGTCCTTTGTCTGGTGCGTGTTTTGTGTCACGTGGTGTGTGTGGTCACAGGTAGGGGATGTGTCACTTGGGGTCAGCCTGGACCTGCTCTGCCCTGCTGCGTGGATCAGTGGGTAGATGGAATATGGCTGGGAGTCTGTCATCGAGATGTCAGTTCCCTTAGACAGTGGAGCCGATGGCTGTCCAGTCTGTGAGCAGGATGGTCTTGCGATGCCCTGCTGGGGGGTCTAGAGTCCCGGCTAGGTAGAGTAGCAAAGAGTGTGTAGGGTTTAGAGGTTTTTGGCTTTGGTTGTGAGCAGTCCCTAAATGTTTGAGAGCTGAGTGTTTGAGCATTTGGCCATTTCATTTGCAGGGGCGGTCTTGGGAGCAGCTGAAGAGAGAGGAGCCTTGTAGGTGAGTTGGAGAGGCAGCAGGAGGAGCGGGGATCCACTGCAGCTTTAGAGATGCCCTCTAATTTTGTCTCTCGCTCACTCAGGTATCCCAGAAGATGACAGCCCCAGTGTCCGAGTCCGGTGAGAGCCAGCGACACGAGGACCTGCCTCGTTGAGTGTGAGTAGAGGGATCGTGGGGGCTGGGGCCACGTGCCACGCTAGTCAGATCTGGAGTCTGGTTTTCTTTCTCGCAGTTGACTGCTAGTAGTGTGACGATGGCAGGAACCCCTGAGGCAGCCCAGGTGCCCCTCCTGTGCATCCAAGATGGCTTGGCGGCCCGGCTCTCGGAAAGATAAGTGCGGGGCAAAGAGCCAGAGAGGGGTTGGGAGTGGGTGCGTGTGCCTGGCCTGGAGGGATTTTTGACATGAGTCCGGTGCACGGGGTATGCTGTGCCAGGTTATTTGGACTCATGAAAGGAAGGACTTGCTTTTTCTCTTGGGATTCACGTGTGCCGGGCAGAGCAGTTGCGGTCTGTGTCCCGTCCTTTGTCTGGTGCGTGTTTTGTGTCACGTGGTGTGTGTGGTCACAGGTAGGGGATGTGTCACTTGGGGTCAGCCTGGACCTGCTCTGCCCTGCTGCGTGGATCAGTGGGTAGATGGAATATGGCTGGGAGTCTGTCATCGAGATGTCAGTTCCCTTAGACAGTGGAGCCGATGGCTGTCCAGTCTGTGAGCAGGATGGTCTTGCGATGCCCTGCTGGGGGGTCTAGAGTCCCGGCTAGGTAGAGTAGCAAAGAGTGTGTAGGGTTTAGAGGTTTTTGGCTTTGGTTGTGAGCAGTCCCTAAATGTTTGAGAGCTGAGTGTTTGAGCATTTGGCCATTTCATTTGCAGGGGCGGTCTTGGGAGCAGCTGAAGAGAGAGGAGCCTTGTAGGTGAGTTGGAGAGGCAGCAGGAGGAGCGGGGATCCACTGCAGCTTTAGAGATGCCCTCTAATTTTGTCTCTCGCTCACTCAGGTATCCCAGAAGATGACAGCCCCAGTGTCCGAGTCCGGTGAGAGCCAGCGACACGAGGACCTGCCTCGTTGAGAGTGAGTAGAGGGATCGTGTGGGCTGGGGCCACGTGCCACGCTAGTCAGATCTGGAGTCTGGTTTTCTCTCTCGCAGTTGACTGCTAGTAGTGTGACGATGGCAGGAACCCCTGAGGCAGCCCAGGTGCCCCTCCTGTGCATCCAAGATGGCTTGGCGGCCCGGCTCTGGGAAAGATAAGTGCGGGGCAAAGAGCCAGAGAGGGGTTGGGAGTGGGTGCAAGTGTGTGCCTGGCCTGGAGGGATTTTTGACATGAGTCCGGTGCACGGGGTATCCTGTGCCAGGTTATTTGGACTCATGAAAGGAAGGACTTGCTTTTTCTCTTGGGATTCACGTGTGCCGGGCAGAGCAGTTGCGGTCTGTGTCCCGTCCTTTGTCTGGTGCGTGTTTTTTTGTCACGTGGTGTGCGTGGTCACAGGTAGGAGATGTGTCACTTGGGGTCAGCCTGGAGCTGCTCTGCCCTGCTCCGTGGATCAGTGGGTCGATGGAATATGGCTGGGAGTCTGTCATCGAGATGTCAGTTCCCTTAGACAGTGGAGCCGATGGCTGTCCTGTCTGTGAGCAGGATGGTCTTGCGATGCCCTGCTGGGGGGTCTAGAGTCCCGGCTAGGTAGAGTAGCAAAGAGTGTGTAGGGTTTAGAGGTTTTTGGCTTTGGTTGTGAGCAGTCCCTAAATGTTTGAGAGCTGAGTGTTTGAGCATTTGGCCATTTCATTTGCAGGGGCGGTCTTGGGAGCAGCTGAAGAGAGAGGAGCCTTGTAGGTGAGTTGGGGAGGCAGCAGGAGGAGCGGGGATCCACTGCAGCTTTAGAGATGCCCTCTAATTTTGTCTCTCGCTCACTCAGGTATCCCAGAAGATGACAGCCCCAGTGTCCGAGTCCGGTGAGAGCCAGCGACACGAGGACCTGCCTCGTTGAGAGTGAGTAGAGGGATCGTGGGGGCTGGGGCCACGTGCCACGCTAGTCAGATCTGGAGTGTGGTTTTCTTTCTCGCAGTTGACTGCTAGTAGTGTGACGATGGCAGGAACCCCTGAGGCAGCCCAGGTGCCCCTGCTGTGCATCCAAGATGGCTTGGCGGCCCGACTCTCGGAAAGATAAGTGCGGGGCAAAGAGCCAGAGAGGGGTTGGGAGTGGGTGCGTGTGCCTGGCCTGGAGGGATTTTTGACATGAGTCCGGTGCACGGGGTATGCTGTGCCAGGTTATTTGGATTCATGAAAGGAAGGACTTGCTTTTTCTCTTGGGATTCACGTGTGCTGGGCAGAGCAGTTGCGGTCTGTGTCCCGTCCTTTGTCTGGTGCGTGTTTTGTGTCACGTGGTGTGTGTGGTCACAGGTAGGGGATGTGTCACTTGGGGTCAGCCTGGACCTGCTCTGCCCTGCTGCGTGGATCAGTGGGTAGATGTAATATGGCTCGGAGTCTGACATCAACATGTCAGTTCCCTTAGACAGTGGAGCCGATGGCTGTCCTGTCTGTGAGCAGAATGGTCTTGCGATGCCCTGCTGGGGAGTCTAGAGTCCCGGCTAGGTAGAGTAGCAAAGATTGTGTAGGTTTTAGAGGTTTTTGGCTTTGGTTGTGAGCAGTCCCTAAATGTTTGAGAACTGAGTGTTTGAGCATTTGGCCATTTCATTTGCAGGGGCGGTCTTGGGAGCAGCTGAAGAGAGAGGAGCCTTGTAGGTGAGTTGGGGAGGCAGCAGGAGGAGCGGGGATCCACTGCAGCTTTAGAGATGCCCTCTAATTTTGTCTCTCGCTCACTCAGGTATCCCAGAAGATGACAGCCCCAGTGTCCGAGTCCGGTGAGAGCCAGCGACACGAGGACCTGCCTCGTTGAGAGTGAGTAGAGGGATCGTGTGGGCTGGGGCCACGTGCCACGCTAGTCAGATCTGGAGTCTGGTTTTCTCTCTCGCAGTTGACTGCTAGTAGTGTGACGATGGCAGGAACCCCTGAGGCAGCCCAGGTGCCCCTCCTGTGCATCCAAGATGGCTTGGCGGCCCGGCTCTCGGAAAGATAAGTGCGGGGCAAAGAGCCAGAGAGGGGTTGGGAGTGGGGGTGCAAGTGTGTGCCTGGCCTGGAGGGATTTTTGACATGAGTCCGGTGCACGGGGTATCCTGTGCCAGGTTATTTGGACTCATGAAAGGAAGGACTTGCTTTTTCTCTTGGGATTCACGTGTGCCGGGCAGAGCAGTTGCGGTCTGTGTCCCGTCCTTTGTCTGGTGCGTGTTTTTTTGTCACGTGGTGTGTGTGGTCACAGGTAGGGGATGTGTCACTTGGGGTCAGCCTGGAGCTGCTCTGCCCTGCTGCGTGGATCAGTGGGTAGATGGAATATGGCTGGGAGTCTGTCATCGAGATGTCAGTTCCCTTAGACAGTGGAGCCGATGGCTGTCCAGTCTGTGAGCAGGATGGTCTTGCGATGCCCTGCTGGGGAGTCTAGAGTCCCGGCTAGGTAGAGTAGCAAAGAGTGTGTAGGGTTTAGAGGTTTTTGGCTTTGGTTGTGAGCAGTCCCTAAATGTTTGAGAGCTGAGTGTTTGAGCATTTGGCCATTTCATTTGCAGGGGCGGTCTTGGGAGCAGCTGAAGAGAGAGGAGCCTTGTAGGTGAGTTGGAGAGGCAGCAGGAGGAGCGGGGATCCACTGCAGCTTTAGAGATGCCCTCTAATTTTGTCTCTCGCTCACTCAGGTATCCCAGAAGATGACAGCACCTTGTCCAACTGTGGTCAGAGCCAGCGACACGAGGACCTGCCTCGTTGAGAGTGAGTAGAGGGATCGTGTGGGCTGGGGCCACGTGCCACGCTAGTCAGATCTGGAGTCTGGTTTTCTCTCTCGCAGTTGACTGCTAGTAGTGTGACGATGGCAGGAACCCCTGAGGCAGCCCAGGTGCCCCTCCTGTGCATCCAAGATGGCTTGGCGGCCCGGCTCTCGGAAAGATAAGTGCGGGGCAAAGAGCCAGAGAGGGGTTGGGAGTGGGGGTGCAAGTGTGTGCCTGGCCTGGAGGGATTTTTGACATGAGTCCGGTGCACGGGGTATCCTGTGCCAGGTTATTTGGACTCATGAAAGGAAGGACTTGCTTTTTCTCTTGGGATTCACGTGTGCCGGGCAGAGCAGTTGCGGTCTGTGTCCCGTCCTTTGTCTGGTGCGTGTTTTTTTGTCACGTGGTGTGTGTGGTCACAGGTAGGGGATGTGTCACTTGGGGTCAGCCTGGAGCTGCTCTGCCCTGCTCCGTGGATCAGTGGGTCGATGGAATATGGCTGGGAGTCTGTCATCGAGATGTCAGTTCCCTTAGACAGTGGAGCCGATGGCTGTCCAGTCTGTGAGCAGGATGGTCTTGCGATGCCCTGCTGGGGAGTCTAGAGTCCCGGCTAGGTAGAGTAGCAAAGATTGTGTAGGGTTTAGAGGTTTTTGGCTTTGGTTGTGAGCAGTCCCTAAATGTTTGAGAGCTGAGTGTTTGAGCATTTGGCCATTTCATTTGCAGGGGCGGTCTTGGGAGCAGCTGAAGAGAGAGGAGCCTTGTAGGTGAGTTGGGGAGGCAGCAGGAGGAGCGGGGATCCACTGCAGCTTTAGAGATGCCCTCTAATTTTGTCTCTCGCTCACTCAGGTATCCCAGAAGATGACAGCCCCAGTGTCCGAGTCCGGTGAGAGCCAGCGACACGAGGACCTGCCTCGTTGAGAGTGAGTAGAGGGATCGTGGGGGCTGGGGCCACGTGCCACGCTAGTCAGATCTGGAGTGTGGTTTTCTTTCTCGCAGTTGACTGCTAGTAGTGTGACGATGGCAGGAACCCCTGAGGCAGCCCAGGTGCCCCTGCTGTGCATCCAAGATGGCTTGGCTTTCGTGGCTCTCGGAAAGATAAGTGCGGGGCAAAGAGCCAGAGAGGGGTTGGGAGTGGGTGCGTGTGCCTGGCCTGGAGGGATTTTTGACATGAGTCCGGTGCACGGGGTATCCTGTGCCAGGTTATTTGGACTCATGAAAGGAAGGACTTGCTTTTTCTCTTGGGATTCACGTGTGCCGGGCAGAGCAGTTGCGGTCTGTGTCCCGTCCTTTGTCTGGTGCGTGTTTTTTTGTCACGTGGTGTGTGTGGTCACAGGTAGGGGATGTGTCACTTGGGGTCAGCCTGGAGCTGCTCTGCCCTGCTCCGTGGATCAGTGGGTCGATGGAATATGGCTGGGAGTCTGTCATCGAGATGTCAGTTCCCTTAGACAGTGGAGCCGATGGCTGTCCAGTCTGTGAGCAGGATGGTCTTGCGATGCCCTGCTGGGGAGTCTAGAGTCCCGGCTAGGTAGAGTAGCAAAGATTGTGTAGGGTTTAGAGGTTTTTGGCTTTGGTTGTGAGCAGTCCCTAAATGTTTGAGAGCTGAGTGTTTGAGCATTTGGCCATTTCATTTGCAGGGGCGGTCTTGGGAGCAGCTGAAGAGAGAGGAGCCTTGTAGGTGAGTTGGGGAGGCAGCAGGAGGAGTGGGGATCCACTGCAGCTTTAGAGATGCCCTCTAATTTTGTCTCTCGCTCACTCAGGTATCCCAGAAGATGACAGCCCCAGTGTCCGAGTCCGGTGAGAGCCAGCGACACGAGGACCTGCCTCGTTGAGAGTGAGTAGAGGGATCGTGGGGGCTGGGGCCACGTGCCACGCTAGTCAGATCTGGAGTCTGGTTTTCTTTCTCGCAGTTGACTGCTAGTAGTGTGACGATGGCAGGAACCCCTGAGGCAGCCCAGGTGCCCCTGCTGTGCATCCAAGATGGCTTGGCGGCCCGGCTCTCGGAAAGATAAGTGCGGGGCAAAGAGCCAGAGAGGGGTTGGGAGTGGGTGCGTGTGCCTGGCCTGGAGGGATTTTTGACATGAGTCCGGTGCACGGGGTATCCTGTGCCAGGTTATTTGGACTCATGAAAGGAAGGACTTGCTTTTTCTCTTGGGATTCACGTGTGCCGGGCAGAGCAGTTGCGGTCTGTGTCCCGTCCTTTGTCTGGTGCGTGTTTTGTGTCACGTGGTGTGTGTGGTCACAGGTAGGGGTTGTGTCACTTGGGGTCAGCCTGGAGCTGCTCTGCCCTGCTGCGTTGATCAGTGGGTAGATGGAATATGGCTGGGAGTCTGACATCAAGATGTCAGTTCCCTTAGACAGTGGAGCCGATGGCTGTCCAATCTGTGAGCAGGATGGTCTTGGGATGCCCTGCTGGGGGGTCTAGAGTCCCGGCTAGGTAGAGTAGCAAAGAGTGTGTAGGGTTTAGAGGTTTTTGGCTTTGGTTGTGAGCAGTCCCTAAATGTTTGAGAGCTGAGTGTTTGAGCATTTGGCCATTTCATTTGCAGGGGCGGTCTTGGGAGCAGCTGAAGAGAGAGGAGCCTTGTAGGTGAGTTGGGGAGGCAGCAGGAGGAGCGGGGATCCACTGCAGCTTTAGAGATGCCCTCTAATTTTGTCTCTCGCTCACTCAGGTATCCCAGAAGATGACAGCCGCAGTGTCTGAGTCCGGTGAGAGCCAGCGACACGAGGACCTGCCTCGTTGAGAGTGAGTAGAGGGATCGTGTGGGCTGGGGCCACGTGCCACGCTAGTCAGATCTGGAGTGTGGTTTTCTTTCTCGCAGTTGATTGCTAGTAGTGTGACGATGGCAGGAACCCCTGAGGCAGCCCAGGTGCCCCTCCTGTGCATCCAAGATGGCTTGGCGGCCCGGCTCTCGGAAAGATAAGTGCGAGGCAAAGAGCCAGAGAGGGGTTGGGAGTGGGTGCGTGTGCCTGGCCTGGAGGGATTTTTGACATGAGTCCGGTGCACGGGGTATCCTGTGCCAGGTTATTTGGACTCATGAAAGGAAGGACTTGCTTTTTCTCTTGGGATTCACGTGTGCCGGGCAGAGCAGTTGCGGTCTGTGTCCCGTCCTTTGTCTGGTGCGTGTTTTGTGTCACGTGGTGTGTGTGGTCACAGGTAGGGGTTGTGTCACTTGGGGTCAGCCTGGAGCTGCTCTGCCCTGCTCCGTGGATCAGTGGGTAGATGGAATATGGCTGGGAGTCTGACATCAAGATGTCAGTTCCCTTAGACAGTGGAGCCGATGGCTGTCCTGTCTGTGAGCAGGATGGTCTTGCGATGCCCTGCTGGGGGGTCTAGAGTCCTGGCTAGGTAGAGTAGCAAAGAGTGTGTAGGGTTTAGAGGTTTTTGGCTTTGGTTCTGAGCAGTCCCTAAATGTTTGAGAGCTGAGTGTTTGAGCATTTGGCCATTTCATTTGCAGGGGCGGTCTTGGGAGCAGCTGAAGAGAGAGGAGCCTTGTAGGTGAGTTGGGGAGGCAGCAGGAGGAGCGGGGATCCACTGCAGCTTTAGAGATGCCCTCTAATTTTGTCTCTCGCTCACTCAGGTATCCCAGAAGATGACAGCCCCAGTGTCCGAGTCCGGTGAGAGCCAGCGACACGAGGACCTGCCTCGTTGAGAGTGAGTAGAGGGATCGTGTGGGCTGGGGCCACGTGCCACGCTAGTCAGATCTGGAGTCTGGTTTTCTCTCTCGCAGTTGACTGCTAGTAGTGTGACGATGGCAGGAACCCCTGAGGCAGCCCAGGTGCCCCTCCTGTGCATCCAAGATGGCTTGGCGTCCCCGGCTCTCGGAAAGATAAGTGCGGGGCAAAGAGCCAGAGAGGGGTTGGGAGTGGGGGTGCAAGTGTGTGCCTGGCCTGGAGGGATTTTTGACATGAGTCCGGTGCACGGGGTATCCTGTGCCAGGTTATTTGGACTCATGAAAGGAAGGACTTGCTTTTTCTCTTGGGATTCACGTGTGCCGGGCAGAGCAGTTGCGGTCTGTGTCCCGTCCTTTGTCTGGTGCGTGTTTTTTTGTCACGTGGTGTGTGTGGTCACAGGTAGGGGATGTGTCACTTGGGGTCAGCCTGGACCTGCTCTGCCCTGCTGCGTGGATCAGTGGGTAGATGGAATATGGCTGGAAGTCTGACATCAAGATGTCAGTTCCCTTAGAGAGTGGAGCCGATGGCTGTCCAGTCTGTGAGCAGGATGGTCTTGCGATGCCCTGCTGGGGGGTCTAGAGTCCCGGCTAGGTAGAGTAGCAAAGAGTGTGTAGGGTTTAGAGGTTTTTGGCTTTGGTTGTGAGCAGTCCTTAAATGTTTGAGAGCTTAGTGTTTGAGCATTTGGCCATTTCATTTGCAGGGGCGGTCTTGGGAGCAGCTGAAGAGAGAGGAGCCTTGTAGGTGAGTTGGGGAGGCAACAGGAGGAGCGGGGATCCACTGCAGCTTTAGAGATGCCCTCTAATTTTGTCTCTCGCTCACTCAGGTATCCCAGAAGATGACAGCCGCAGTGTCTGAGTCCGGTCAGAGCTAGCGACACGAGGACCTGCCTCGTTGAGAGTGAGTAGAGGGATCGTGTGGGCTGGGGCCACGTGCCACGCTAGTCAGATCTGGAGTCTGGTTTTCTCTCTCGCAGTTGACTGCTAGTAGTGTGACGATGGCAGGAACCCCTGAGGCAGCCCAGGTGCCCCTCCTGTGCATCCAAGATGGCTTGGCGGCCCGGCTCTCGGAAAGATAAGTGCGGGGCAAAGAGCCAGAGAGGGGTTGGGAGTGGGTGCAAGTGTGTGCCTGGCCTGGAGGGATTTTTGACATGAGTCCGGTGCACGGGGTATGCTGTGCCAGGTTATTTGGACTCATGAAAGGAAGGACTTGCTTTTTCTCTTTGGATTCACGTGTGCCGGGCAGAGCAGTTGCGGTCTGTGTCCCGTCCTTTGTCTGGTGCGTGTTTTTTTGTCACGTGGTGTGTGTGGTCACAGGTAGGGGATGTGTCACTTGGGGTCAGCCTGGAGCTGCTCTGCCCTGCTCCGTGGATCAGTGGGTCGATGGAATATGGCTGGGAGTCTGTCATCGAGATGTCAGTTCCCTTAGACAGTGGAGCCGATGGCTGTCCAGTCTGTGAGCAGGATGGTCTTGCGATGCCCTGCTGGGGGGTCTAGAGTCCCGGCTAGGTAGAGTAGCAAAGATTGTGTAGGGTTTAGAGGTTTTTGGCTTTGGTTGTGAGCAGTCCCTAAATGTTTGAGAGCTGAGTGTTTGAGCATTTGGCCATTTCATTTGCAGGGGCGGTCTTGGGAGCAGCTGAAGAGAGAGGAGCCTTGTAGGTGAGTTGGGGAGGCAGCAGGAGGAGCGGGGATCCACTGCAGCTTTAGAGATGCCCTCTAATTTTGTCTCTCGCTCACTCAGGTATCCCAGAAGATGACAGCCGCAGTGTCCGAGTCCGGTGAGAGCCAGCGACACGAGGACCTGCCTCGTTGAGAGTGAGTAGAGGGATCGTGGGGGCTGGGGCCACGTGCCACGCTAGTCAGATCTGGAGTGTGGTTTTCTTTCTCGCAGTTGACTGCTAGTAGTGTGACGATGGCAGGAACCCCTGAGGCAGCCCAGGTGCCCCTCCTGTGCATCCAAGATGGCTTGGCGGCCCGGCTCTCGGAAAGATAAGTGCGGGGCAAAGAGCCAGAGAGGGGTTGGGAGTGGGTGCGTGTGCCTGGCCTGGAGGGATTTTTGACATGAGTCCGGTGCACGGGGTATCCTGTGCCAGGTTATTTGGACTCATGAAAGGAAGGACTTGCTTTTTCTCGTGGGATTCCCGTGTGCCGGGCAGAGCAGTTGCGGTGTGTGTCCCGTCCTTTGTCTGGTGCGTGTTTTGTGTCACGTGGTGTGTGTGGTCACAGGTAGGGGATGTGTCACTTGGGGTCAGCCTGGAGCTGCTCTGCCCTGCTCCGTGGATCAGTGGGTAGATGGAATATGGCTGGGAGTCTGTCATCAAGATGTCAGTTCCCTTAGACAGTGGAGCCGATGGCTGTCCAGTCTGTGAGCAGGATGGTCTTGCGATGCCCTGCTGGGGAGTCTAGAGTCCTGGCTAGGTAGAGTAGCAAAGATTGTGTAGGGTTTAGAGGTTTTCGGCTTTGGTTGTGAGCAGTCCCTAAATGTTTGAGAGCTGAGTGTTTGAGCATTTGGCCATTTCATTTGCAGGGGCGGTCTTGGGAGCAGCTGAAGAGAGAGGAGCCTTGTAGGTGAGTTGGAGAGGCAGCAGGAGGAGCGGGGATCCACTGCAGCTTTAGAGATGCCCTCTAATTTTGTCTCTCGCTCACTCAGGTATCCCAGAAGATGACAGCACCTTGTCCAACTGTGGTCAGAGCCAGCGACACGAGGACCTGCCTCGTTGAGAGTGAGTAGAGGGATCGTGTGGGCTGGGGCCACGTGCCACGCTAGTCAGATCTGGAGTCTGGTTTTCTCTCTCGCAGTTGACTGCTAGTAGTGTGACGATGGCAGGAACCCCTGAGGCAGCCCAGGTGCCCCTCCTGTGCATCCAAGATGGCTTGGCGGCCCGGCTCTCGGAAAGATAAGTGCGGGGCAAAGAGCCAGAGAGGGGTTGGGAGTGGGGGTGCAAGTGTGTGCCTGGCCTGGAGGGATTTTTGACATGAGTCCGGTGCACGGGGTATCCTGTGCCAGGTTATTTGGACTCATGAAAGGAAGGACTTGCTTTTTCTCTTGGGATTCACGTGTGCCGGGCAGAGCAGTTGCGGTCTGTGTCCCGTCCTTTGTCTGGTGCGTGTTTTTTTGTCACGTGGTGTGTGTGGTCACAGGTAGGGGATGTGTCACTTGGGGTCAGCCTGGAGCTGCTCTGCCCTGCTCCGTGGATCAGTGGGTCGATGGAATATGGCTGGGAGTCTGTCATCGAGATGTCAGTTCCCTTAGACAGTGGAGCCGATGGCTGTCCAGTCTGTGAGCAGGATGGTCTTGCGATGCCCTGCTGGGGAGTCTAGAGTCCCGGCTAGGTAGAGTAGCAAAGAGTGTGTAGGGTTTAGAGGTTTTTGGCTTTGGTTGTGAGCAGTCCCTAAATGTTTGAGAGCTGAGTGTTTGAGCATTTGGCCATTTCATTTGCAGGGGCGGTCTTGGGAGCAGCTGAAGAGAGAGGAGCCTTGTAGGTGAGTTGGAGAGGCAGCAGGAGGAGCGGGGATCCACTGCAGCTTTAGAGATGCCCTCTAATTTTGTCTCTCGCTCACTCAGGTATCCCAGAAGATGACAGCACCTTGTCCAACTGTGGTCAGAGCCAGCGACACGAGGACCTGCCTCGTTGAGAGTGAGTAGAGGGATCGTGTGGGCTGGGGCCACGTGCCACGCTAGTCAGATCTGGAGTCTGGTTTTCTCTCTCGCAGTTGACTGCTAGTAGTGTGACGATGGCAGGAACCCCTGAGGCAGCCCAGGTGCCCCTCCTGTGCATCCAAGATGGCTTGGCGGCCCGGCTCTCGGAAAGATAAGTGCGGGGCAAAGAGCCAGAGAGGGGTTGGGAGTGGGGGTGCAAGTGTGTGCCTGGCCTGGAGGGATTTTTGACATGAGTCCGGTGCACGGGGTATCCTGTGCCAGGTTATTTGGACTCATGAAAGGAAGGACTTGCTTTTTCTCTTGGGATTCACGTGTGCCGGGCAGAGCAGTTGCGGTCTGTGTCCCGTCCTTTGTCTGGTGCGTGTTTTTTTGTCACGTGGTGTGTGTGGTCACAGGTAGGGGATGTGTCACTTGGGGTCAGCCTGGAGCTGCTCTGCCCTGCTCCGTGGATCAGTGGGTCGATGGAATATGGCTGGGAGTCTGTCATCGAGATGTCAGTTCCCTTAGACAGTGGAGCCGATGGCTGTCCAGTCTGTGAGCAGGATGGTCTTGCGATGCCCTGCTGGGGAGTCTAGAGTCCCGGCTAGGTAGAGTAGCAAAGATTGTGTAGGGTTTAGAGGTTTTTGGCTTTGGTTGTGAGCAGTCCCTAAATGTTTGAGAGCTGAGTGTTTGAGCATTTGGCCATTTCATTTGCAGGGGCGGTCTTGGGAGCAGCTGAAGAGAGAGGAGCCTTGTAGGTGAGTTGGGGAGGCAGCAGGAGGAGCGGGGATCCACTGCAGCTTTAGAGATGCCCTCTAATTTTGTCTCTCGCTCACTCAGGTATCCCAGAAGATGACAGCCCCAGTGTCCGAGTCCGGTGAGAGCCAGCGACACGAGGACCTGCCTCGTTGAGAGTGAGTAGAGGGATCGTGGGGGCTGGGGCCACGTGCCACGCTAGTCAGATCTGGAGTGTGGTTTTCTTTCTCGCAGTTGACTGCTAGTAGTGTGACGATGGCAGGAACCCCTGAGGCAGCCCAGGTGCCCCTCCTGTGCATCCAAGATGGCTTGGCGGCCCGGCTCTCGGAAAGATAAGTGCGGGGCAAAGAGCCAGAGAGGGGTTGGGAGTGGGTGCGTGTGCCTGGCCTGGAGGGATTTTTGACATGAGTCCGGTGCACGGGGTATCCTGTGCCAGGTTATTTGGACTCATGAAAGGAAGGACTTGCTTTTTCTCTTGGGATTCACGTGTGCCGGGCAGAGCAGTTGCGGTCTGTGTCCCGTCCTTTGTCTGGTGCGTGTTTTGTGTCACGTGGTGTGTGTGGTCACAGGTAGGGGTTGTGTCACTTGGGGTCAGCCTGGAGCTGCTCTGCCCTGCTGCGTTGATCAGTGGGTAGATGGAATATGGCTGGGAGTCTGACATCAAGATGTCAGTTCCCTTAGACAGTGGAGCCGATGGCTGTCCAGTCTGTGAGCAGGATGGTCTTGGGATGCCCTGCTGGGGGGTCTAGAGTCCCGGCTAGGTAGAGTAGCAAAGAGTGTGTAGGGTTTAGAGGTTTTTGGCTTTGGTTGTGAGCAGTCCCTAAATGTTTGAGAGCTGAGTGTTTGAGCATTTGGCCATTTCATTTGCAGGGGCGGTCTTGGGAGCAGCTGAAGAGAGAGGAGCCTTGTAGGTGAGTTGGGGAGGCAGCAGGAGGAGCGGGGATCCACTGCAGCTTTAGAGATGCCCTCTAATTTTGTCTCTCGCTCACTCAGGTATCCCAGAAGATGACAGCCGCAGTGTCTGAGTCCGGTGAGAGCCAGCGACACGAGGACCTGCCTCGTTGAGAGTGAGTAGAGGGATCGTGTGGGCTGGGGCCACGTGCCACGCTAGTCAGATCTGGAGTGTGGTTTTCTTTCTCGCAGTTGATTGCTAGTAGTGTGACGATGGCAGGAACCCCTGAGGCAGCCCAGGTGCCCCTCCTGTGCATCCAAGATGGCTTGGCGGCCCGGCTCTCGGAAAGATAAGTGCGAGGCAAAGAGCCAGAGAGGGGTTGGGAGTGGGTGCGTGTGCCTGGCCTGGAGGGATTTTTGACATGAGTCCGGTGCACGGGGTATCCTGTGCCAGGTTATTTGGACTCATGAAAGGAAGGACTTGCTTTTTCTCTTGGGATTCACGTGTGCCGGGCAGAGCAGTTGCGGTCTGTGTCCCGTCCTTTGTCTGGTGCGTGTTTTGTGTCACGTGGTGTGTGTGGTCACAGGTAGGGGTTGTGTCACTTGGGGTCAGCCTGGAGCTGCTCTGCCCTGCTCCGTGGATCAGTGGGTAGATGGAATATGGCTGGGAGTCTGACATCAAGATGTCAGTTCCCTTAGACAGTGGAGCCGATGGCTGTCCTGTCTGTGAGCAGGATGGTCTTGCGATGCCCTGCTGGGGGGTCTAGAGTCCTGGCTAGGTAGAGTAGCAAAGAGTGTGTAGGGTTTAGAGGTTTTTGGCTTTGGTTGTGAGCAGTCCCTAAATGTTTGAGAGCTGAGTGTTTGAGCATTTGGCCATTTCATTTGCAGGGGCGGTCTTGGGAGCAGCTGAAGAGAGAGGAGCCTTGTAGGTGAGTTGGGGAGGCAGCAGGAGGAGCGGGGATCCACTGCAGCTTTAGAGATGCCCTCTAATTTTGTCTCTCGCTCACTCAGGTATCCCAGAAGATGACAGCCCCAGTGTCCGAGTCCGGTGAGAGCCAGCGACACGAGGACCTGCCTCGTTGAGAGTGAGTAGAGGGATCGTGTGGGCTGGGGCCACGTGCCACGCTAGTCAGATCTGGAGTCTGGTTTTCTCTCTCGCAGTTGACTGCTAGTAGTGTGACGATGGCAGGAACCCCTGAGGCAGCCCAGGTGCCCCTCCTGTGCATCCAAGATGGCTTGGCGTCCCCGGCTCTCGGAAAGATAAGTGCGGGGCAAAGAGCCAGAGAGGGGTTGGGAGTGGGGGTGCAAGTGTGTGCCTGGCCTGGAGGGATTTTTGACATGAGTCCGGTGCACGGGGTATCCTGTGCCAGGTTATTTGGACTCATGAAAGGAAGGACTTGCTTTTTCTCTTGGGATTCACGTGTGCCGGGCAGAGCAGTTGCGGTCTGTGTCCCGTCCTTTGTCTGGTGCGTGTTTTTTTGTCACGTGGTGTGTGTGGTCACAGGTAGGGGATGTGTCACTTGGGGTCAGCCTGGACCTGCTCTGCCCTGCTGCGTGGATCAGTGGGTAGATGGAATATGGCTGGAAGTCTGACATCAAGATGTCAGTTCCCTTAGAGAGTGGAGCCGATGGCTGTCCAGTCTGTGAGCAGGATGGTCTTGCGATGCCCTGCTGGGGGGTCTAGAGTCCCGGCTAGGTAGAGTAGCAAAGAGTGTGTAGGGTTTAGAGGTTTTTGGCTTTGGTTGTGAGCAGTCCTTAAATGTTTGAGAGCTTAGTGTTTGAGCATTTGGCCATTTCATTTGCAGGGGCGGTCTTGGGAGCAGCTGAAGAGAGAGGAGCCTTGTAGGTGAGTTGGGGAGGCAACAGGAGGAGCGGGGATCCACTGCAGCTTTAGAGATGCCCTCTAATTTTGTCTCTCGCTCACTCAGGTATCCCAGAAGATGACAGCCGCAGTGTCTGAGTCCGGTCAGAGCTAGCGACACGAGGACCTGCCTCGTTGAGAGTGAGTAGAGGGATCGTGGGGGCTGGGGCCACGTGCCACGCTAGTCAGATCTGGAGTCTGGTTTTCTCTCTCGCAGTTGACTGCTAGTAGTGTGACGATGGCAGGAACCCCTGAGGCAGCCCAGGTGCCCCTCCTGTGCATCCAAGATGGCTTGGCGGCCCGGCTCTCGGAAAGATAAGTGCGGGGCAAAGAGCCAGAGAGGGGTTGGGAGTGGGTGCAAGTGTGTGCCTGGCCTGGAGGGATTTTTGACATGAGTCCGGTGCACGGGGTATGCTGTGCCAGGTTATTTGGACTCATGAAAGGAAGGACTTGCTTTTTCTCTTTGGATTCACGTGTGCCGGGCAGAGCAGTTGCGGTCTGTGTCCCGTCCTTTGTCTGGTGCGTGTTTTTTTGTCACGTGGTGTGTGTGGTCACAGGTAGGGGATGTGTCACTTGGGGTCAGCCTGGAGCTGCTCTGCCCTGCTCCGTGGATCAGTGGGTCGATGGAATATGGCTGGGAGTCTGTCATCGAGATGTCAGTTCCCTTAGACAGTGGAGCCGATGGCTGTCCAGTCTGTGAGCAGGATGGTCTTGCGATGCCCTGCTGGGGGGTCTAGAGTCCCGGCTAGGTAGAGTAGCAAAGATTGTGTAGGGTTTAGAGGTTTTTGGCTTTGGTTGTGAGCAGTCCCTAAATGTTTGAGAGCTGAGTGTTTGAGCATTTGGCCATTTCATTTGCAGGGGCGGTCTTGGGAGCAGCTGAAGAGAGAGGAGCCTTGTAGGTGAGTTGGGGAGGCAGCAGGAGGAGCGGGGATCCACTGCAGCTTTAGAGATGCCCTCTAATTTTGTCTCTCGCTCACTCAGGTATCCCAGAAGATGACAGCCGCAGTGTCCGAGTCCGGTGAGAGCCAGCGACACGAGGACCTGCCTCGTTGAGAGTGAGTAGAGGGATCGTGGGGGCTGGGGCCACGTGCCACGCTAGTCAGATCTGGAGTGTGGTTTTCTTTCTCGCAGTTGACTGCTAGTAGTGTGACGATGGCAGGAACCCCTGAGGCAGCCCAGGTGCCCCTCCTGTGCATCCAAGATGGCTTGGCGGCCCGGCTCTCGGAAAGATAAGTGCGGGGCAAAGAGCCAGAGAGGGGTTGGGAGTGGGTGCGTGTGCCTGGCCTGGAGGGATTTTTGACATGAGTCCGGTGCACGGGGTATCCTGTGCCAGGTTATTTGGACTCATGAAAGGAAGGACTTGCTTTTTCTCGTGGGATTCCCGTGTGCCGGGCAGAGCAGTTGCGGTGTGTGTCCCGTCCTTTGTCTGGTGCGTGTTTTGTGTCACGTGGTGTGTGTGGTCACAGGTAGGGGATGTGTCACTTGGGGTCAGCCTGGAGCTGCTCTGCCCTGCTCCGTGGATCAGTGGGTAGATGGAATATGGCTGGGAGTCTGTCATCAAGATGTCAGTTCCCTTAGACAGTGGAGCCGATGGCTGTCCAGTCTGTGAGCAGGATGGTCTTGCGATGCCCTGCTGGGGGGTCTAGAGTCCCGGCTAGGTAGAGTAGCAAAGATTGTGTAGGTTTAGAGGTTTTTGGCTTTACTAGTGAGCAGTCCCTAAATGTTTGAGAACTGAGTGTTTGAGCATTTGGCCATTTCATTTGCAGGGGCGGTCTTGGGAGCAGCTGAAGAGAGAGGAGCCTTGTAGGTGAGTTGGGGAGGCAGCAGGAGGAGCGGGGATCCACTGCAGCTTTAGAGATGCCCTCTAATTTTGTCTCTCGCTCACTCAGGTATCTCAGAAGATGACAGCACCTTGTCCAACTGTGGTCAGAGCCAGCGACACGAGGACCTGCCTCGTTGAGAGTGAGTAGAGGGATCGTGGGGGCTGGGGCCACGTGCCACGCTAGTCAGATCTGGAGTGTGGTTTTCTTTCTCGCAGTTGACTGCTAGTAGTGTGACGATGGCAGGAACCCCTGAGGCAGCCCAGGTGCCCCTCCTGTGCATCCAAGATGGCTTGGCGTCCCCGGCTCTGGGAAAGATAAGTGCGGGGCAAAGAGCCAGAGAGGGGTTGGGAGTGGGGGTGCAAGTGTGTGCCTGGCCTGGAGGGATTTTTGACATGAGTCCGGTGCACGGGGTATCCTGTGCCAGGTTATTTGGACTCATGAAAGGAAGGACTTGCTTTTTCTCTTTGGATTCACGTGTGCCGGGCAGAGCAGTTGCGGTCTGTGTCCCGTCCTTTGTCTGGTGCGTGTTTTTTTGTCACGTGGTGTGTGTGGTCACAGGTAGGGGATGTGTCACTTGGGGTCAGCCTGGAGCTGCTCTGCCCTGCTCCGTGGATCAGTGGGTAGATGGAATATGGCTGGGAGTCTGACATCAAGATGTCAGTTCCCTTAGACAGTGGAGCCGATGGCTGTCCAGTCTGTGAGCAGGATGGTCTTGCGATGCCCTGCTGGGGGGTCTAGAGTCCCGGCTAGGTAGAGTAGCAAAGATTGTGTAGGTTTAGAGGTTTTTGGCTTTACTAGTGAGCAGTCCCTAAATGTTTGAGAACTGAGTGTTTGAGCATTTGGCCATTTCATTTGCAGGGGCGGTCTTGGGAGCAGCTGAAGAGAGAGGAGCCTTGTAGGTGAGTTGGGGAGGCAGCAGGAGGAGCGGGGATCCACTGCAGCTTTAGAGATGCCCTCTAATTTTGTCTCTCGCTCACTCAGGTATCCCAGAAGATGACAGCACCTTGTCCAACTGTGGTCAGAGCCAGCGACACGAGGACCTGCCTCGTTGAGAGTGAGTAGAGGGATCGTGGGGGCTGGGGCCACGTGCCACGCTAGTCAGATCTGGAGTGTGGTTTTCTTTCTCGCAGTTGACTGCTAGTAGTGTGACGATGGCAGGAACCCCTGAGGCAGCCCAGGTGCCCCTCCTGTGCATCCAAGATGGCTTGGCGTCCCCGGCTCTGGGAAAGATAAGTGCGGGGCAAAGAGCCAGAGAGGGGTTGGGAGTGGGGGTGCAAGTGTGTGCCTGGCCTGGAGGGATTTTTGACATGAGTCCGGTGCACGGGGTATTCTGTGCCAGGTTATTTGGACTCATGAAAGGAAGGACTTGCTTTTTCTCTTTGGATTCACGTGTGCCGGGCAGAGCAGTTGCGGTCTGTGTCCCGTCCTTTGTCTGGTGCGTGTTTTGTGTCACGTGGTGTGTGTGGTCACAGGTAGGGGATGTGTCACTTGGGGTCAGCCTGGAGCTGCTCTGCCCTGCTGCGTGGATCAGTGGGTAGATGGAATATGGCTGGGAGTCTGACATCAAGATGTCAGTTCCCTTAGACAGTGGAGCCGATGGCTGTCCAGTCTGTGAGCAGGATGGTCTTGCGATGCCCTGCTGGGGGGTCTAGAGTCCCGTCTAGGTAGGGTAGCAAAGATTGTGTAGGGTTTAGAGGTTTTTGGCTTTGGTTGTGAGCAGTCCCTAAATGTTTGAGAGCTGAGTGTTTGAGCATTTGGCCATTTCATTTGCAGGGGCGGTCTTGGGAGCAGCTGAAGAGAGAGGAGCCTTGTAGGTGAGTTGGGGAGGCAGCAGGAGGAGCGGGGATCCACTGCAGCTTTAGAGATGCCCTCTAATTTTGTCTCTCGCTCACTCAGGTATCCCAGAAGATGACAGCCGCAGTGTCCGAGTCCGGTGAGAGCCAGCGACACGAGGACCTGCCTCGTTGAGAGTGAGTAGAGGGATCGTGGGGGCTGGGGCCACGTGCCACGCTAGTCAGATCTGGAGTGTGGTTTTCTTTCTCGCAGTTGACTGCTAGTAGTGTGACGATGGCAGGAACCCCTGAGGCAGCCCAGGTGCCCCTCCTGTGCATCCAAGATGGCTTGGCGGCCCGGCTCTCGGAAAGATAAGTGCGGGGCAAAGAGCCAGAGAGGGGTTGGGAGTGGGTGCGTGTGCCTGGCCTGGAGGGATTTTTGACATGAGTCCGGTGCACGGGGTATCCTGTGCCAGGTTATTTGGACTCATGAAAGGAAGGACTTGCTTTTTCTCTTTGGATTCACGTGTGCCGGGCAGAGCAGTTGCGGTCTGTGTCCCGTCCTTTGTCTGGTGCGTGTTTTTTTGTCACGTGGTGTGTGTGGTCACAGGTAGGGGATGTGTCACTTGGGGTCAGCCTGGAGCTGCTCTGCCCTGCTCCGTGGATCAGTGGGTAGATGGAATATGGCTGGGAGTCTGACATCAAGATGTCAGTTCCCTTAGACAGTGGAGCCGATGGCTGTCCAGTCTGTGAGCAGGATGGTCTTGCGATGCCCTGCTGGGGGGTCTAGAGTCCCGGCTAGGTAGAGTAGCAAAGATTGTGTAGGTTTAGAGGTTTTTGGCTTTACTAGTGAGCAGTCCCTAAATGTTTGAGAACTGAGTGTTTGAGCATTTGGCCATTTCATTTGCAGGGGCGGTCTTGGGAGCAGCTGAAGAGAGAGGAGCCTTGTAGGTGAGTTGGGGAGGCAGCAGGAGGAGCGGGGATCCACTGCAGCTTTAGAGATGCCCTCTAATTTTGTCTCTCGCTCACTTAGGTATCCCAGAAGATGACAGCCGCAGTGTCCGAGTCCGGTGAGAGCCAGCGACACGAGGACCTGCCTCGCTGAGAGTGAGTAGAGGGATCGTGGGGGCTGGGGCCACGTGCCACGCTAGTCAGATCTGCAGTCTGGTTTTCTCTCTCGCAGTTGACTGCTAGTAGTGTGACGATGGCAGGAACCCCTGAGGCAGCCCAGGTGCCCCTCCTGTGCATCCAAGATGGCTTGGCGGCCCGGCTCTCGGAAAGATAAGTGCGGGGCAAAGAGCCAGAGAGGGGTTGGGAGTGGGGGTGCAAGTGTGTGCCTGGCCTGGAGGGATTTTTGACATGAGTCCGGTGCACGGGGTATCCTGTGCCAGGTTATTTGGACTCATGAAAGGAAGGACTTGCTTTTTCTCGTGGGATTCCCGTGTGCCGGGCAGAGCAGTTGCGGTGTGTGTCCCGTCCTTTGTCTGGTGCGTGTTTTGTGTCACGTGGTGTGTGTGGTCACAGGTAGGGGATGTGTCACTTGGGGTCAGCCTGGAGCTGCTCTGCCCTGCTCCGTGGATCAGTGGGTAGATGGAATATGGCTGGGAGTCTGACATCAAGATGTCAGTTCCCTTAGACAGTGGAGCCGATGGCTGTCCAGTCTGTGAGCAGGATGGTCTTGCGATGCCCTGCTGGGGGGTCTAGAGTCCCGGCTAGGTAGAGTAGCAAAGATTGTGTAGGTTTTAGAGGTTTTTGGCTTTACTAGTGAGCAGTCCCTAAATGTTTGAGAACTGAGTGTTTGAGCATTTGGCCATTTCATTTGCAGGGGCGGTCTTGGGAGCAGCTGAAGAGAGAGGAGCCTTGTAGGTGAGTTGGGGAGGCAGCAGGAGGAGCGGGGATCCACTGCAGCTTTAGAGATGCCCTCTAATTTTGTCTCTCGCTCACTCAGGTATCCCAGAAGATGACAGCACCTTGTCCAATTGTGGTCAGAGCCAGCGACACGAGGACCTGCCTCGTTGAGAGTGAGTAGAGGGATCGTGGGGGCTGGGGCCACGTGCCACGCTAGTCAGATCTGGAGTGTGGTTTTCTTTCTCGCAGTTGACTGCTAGTAGTGTGACGATGGCAGGAACCCCTGAGGCAGCCCAGGTGCCCCTCCTGTGCATCCAAGATGGCTTGGCGGCCCGGCTCTCGGAAAGATAAGTGCGGGGCAAAGAGCCAGAGAGGGGTTGGGAGTGGGGGTGCAAGTGTGTGCCTGGCCTGGAGGGATTTTTGACATGAGTCCGGTGCACGGGGTATCCTGTGCCAGGTTATTTGGACTCATGAAAGGAAGGACTTGCTTTTTCTCGTGGGATTCCCGTGTGCCGGGCAGAGCAGTTGCGGTGTGTGTCCCGTCCTTTGTCTGGTGCGTGTTTTGTGTCACGTGGTGTGTGTGGTCACAGGTAGGGGATGTGTCACTTGGGGTCAGCCTGGAGCTGCTCTGCCCTGCTCCGTGGATCAGTGGGTAGATGGAATATGGCTGGGAGTCTGACATCAAGATGTCAGTTCCCTTAGACAGTGGAGCCGATGGCTGTCCAGTCTGTGAGCAGGATGGTCTTGCGATGCCCTGCTGGGGGGTCTAGAGTCCCGGCTAGGTAGAGTAGCAAAGATTGTGTAGGTTTTAGAGGTTTTTGGCTTTACTAGTGAGCAGTCCCTAAATGTTTGAGAACTGAGTGTTTGAGCATTTGGCCATTTCATTTGCAGGGGCGGTCTTGGGAGCAGCTGAAGAGAGAGGAGCCTTGTAGGTGAGTTGGGGAGGCAGCAGGAGGAGCGGGGATCCACTGCAGCTTTAGAGATGCCCTCTAATTTTGTCTCTCGCTCACTCAGGTATCCCAGAAGATGACAGCACCTTGTCCAATTGTGGTCAGAGCCAGCGACACGAGGACCTGCCTCGTTGAGAGTGAGTAGAGGGATCGTGGGGGCTGGGGCCACGTGCCACGCTAGTCAGATCTGGAGTGTGGTTTTCTTTCTCGCAGTTGACTGCTAGTAGTGTGACGATGGCAGGAACCCCTGAGGCAGCCCAGGTGCCCCTCCTGTGCATCCAAGATGGCTTGGCGTCCCCGGCTCTGGGAAAGATAAGTGCGGGGCAAAGAGCCAGAGAGGGGTTGGGAGTGGGGGTGCAAGTGTGTGCCTGGCCTGGAGGGATTTTTGACATGAGTCCGGTGCACGGGGTATTCTGTGCCAGGTTATTTGGACTCATGAAAGGAAGGACTTGCTTTTTCTCTTTGGATTCACGTGTGCCGGGCAGAGCAGTTGCGGTCTGTGTCCCGTCCTTTGTCTGGTGCGTGTTTTTTTGTCACGTGGTGTGTGTGGTCACAGGTAGGGGATGTGTCACTTGGGGTCAGCCTGGAGCTGCTCTGCCCTGCTCCGTGGATCAGTGGGTAGATGGAATATGGCTGGGAGTCTGACATCAAGATGTCAGTTCCCTTAGACAGTGGAGCCGATGGCTGTCCAGTCTGTGAGCAGGATGGTCTTGCGATGCCCTGCTGGGGGGTCTAGAGTCCCGGCTAGGTAGAGTAGCAAAGATTGTGTAGGGTTTAGAGGTTTTTGGCTTTGGTTGTGAGCAGTCCCTAAATGTTTGAGAGCTGAGTGTTTGAGCATTTGGCCATTTCATTTGCAGGGGCGGTCTTGGGAGCAGCTGAAGAGAGAGGAGCCTTGTAGGTGAGTTGGGGAGGCAGCAGGAGGAGCGGGGATCCACTGCAGCTTTAGAGATGCCCTCTAATTTTGTCTCTCGCTCACTCAGGTATCCCAGAAGATGACAGCACCTTGTCCAACTGTGGTCAGAGCCAGCGACAGGAGGACCTGCCTCGTTGAGAGTGAGTAGAGGGATCGTGGGGGCTGGGGCCACGTGCCACGCTAGTCAGATCTGGAGTCTGGTTTTCTTTCTCACAGTTGACTGCTAGTAGTGTGACGATGGCAGGAACCCCTGAGGCAGCCCAGGTGCCCCTCCTGTGCATCCAAGATGGCTTGGCGTCCCCGGCTCTGGGAAAGATAAGTGCGGGGCAAAGAGCCAGAGAGGGGTTGGGAGTGGGGGTGCAAGTGTGTGCCTGGCCTGGAGGGATTTTTGACATGAGTCCGGTGCACGGGGTATCCTGTGCCAGGTTATTTGGACTCATGAAAGGAAGGACTTGCTTTTTCTCTTTGAATTCACGTGTGCCGGGCAGAGCAGTTGCGGTCTGTGTCCCGTCCTTTGTCTGGTGCGTGTTTTTTTGTCACGTGGTGTGTGTGGTCACAGGTAGGGGATGTGTCACTTGGGGTCAGCCTGGACCTGCTCTGCCCTGCTCCGTGGATCAGTGGGTAGATGGAATATGGCTGGGAGTCTGACATCGAGATGTCAGTTCCCTTAGACAGTGGAACCGATGGCTGTCCAGTCTGTGAGCAGGATGGTCTTGCGATGCCCTTCTGGGGGGTCTAGAGTCCCGTCTAGGTAGGGTAGCAAAGATTATGTAGGGTTTAGAGGTTTTTGGCTTTGGTTGTGAGCAGTCCCTAAATGTTTGAGAGCTGAGTGTTTGAGCATTTGGCCATTTCATTTGCAGGGGCGGTCTTGGGAGCAGCTGAAGAGAGAGGAGCCTTGTAGGTGAGTTGGGGAGGCAGCAGGAGGAGCGGGGATCCACTGCAGCTTTAGAGATGCCCTCTAATTTTGTCTCTCGCTCACTCAGGTATCCCAGAAGATGACAGCCGCAGTGTCCGAGTCCGGTGAGAGCCAGCGACACGAGGACCTGCCTCGTTGAGAGTGAGTAGAGGGATCGTGTGGGCTGGGGCCACGTGCCACGCTAGTCAGATCTGGAGTGTGGTTTTCTTTCTCGCAGTTGACTGCTAGTAGTGTGACGATGGCAGGAACCCCTGAGGCAGCCCAGGTGCCCCTCCTGTGCATCCCAGATGGCTTGGCGTCCCCGGCTCTCGGAAAGATAAGTGCGGGGCAAAGAGCCAGAGAGGGGTTGGGAGTGGGTGCAAGTGTGTGCCTGGCCTGGAGGGATTTTTGACATGAGTCCGGTGCACGGGGTATCCTGTGCCAGGTTATTTGGACTCATGAAAGGAAGGACTTGCTTTTTCTCTTGGGATTCCCGTGTGCCGGGCAGAGCAGTTGCGGTCTGTGTCCCGTCCTTTGTCTGGTGCGTGTTTTTTTGTCACGTGGTGTGTGTGGTCACAGGTAGGGGATGTGTCACTTGGGGTCAGCCTGGAGCTGCTCTGCCCTGCTGCGTGGATCAGTGGGTAGATGGAATATGGCTGGGAGTCTGACATCAAGATGTCAGTTCCCTTAGACAGTGGAGCCGATGGCTGTCCAGTCTGTGAGCAGGATGGTCTTGCGATGCCCTTCTGGGGGGTCTAGAGTCCCGTCTAGGTAGGGTAGCAAAGATTGTGTAGGGTTTAGAGGTTTTTGGCTTTGGTTGTGAGCAGTCCCTAAATGTTTGAGAGCTGAGTGTTTGAGCATTTGGCCATTTCATTTGCAGGGGCGGTCTTGGGAGCAGCTGAAGAGAGAGGAGCCTTGTAGGTGAGTTGGGGAGGCAGCAGGAGGAGCGGGGATCCACTGCAGCTTTAGAGATGCCCTCTAATTTTGTCTCTCGCTCACTCAGGTATCCCAGAAGATGACAGCCCCAGTGTCCGAGTCCGGTGAGAGCCAGCGACACGAGGACCTGCCTCGTTGAGAGTGAGTAGAGGGATCGTGTGGGCTGGGGCCACGTGCCACGCTAGTCAGATCTGGAGTCTGGTTTTCTCTCTCGCAGTTGACTGCTAGTAGTGTGACGATGGCAGGAACCCCTGAGGCAGCCCAGGTGCCCCTCCTGTGCATCCAAGATGGCTTGGCGGCCCGGCTCTCGGAAAGATAAGTGCGGGGCAAAGAGCCAGAGAGGGGTTGGGAGTGGGTGCAAGTGTGTGCCTGGCCTGGAGGGATTTTTGACATGAGTCCGGTGCACGGGGTATGCTGTGCCAGGTTATTTGGACTCATGAAAGGAAGGACTTGCTTTTTCTCTTTGGATTCACGTGTGCCGGGCAGAGCAGTTGCGGTCTGTGTCCCGTCCTTTGTCTGGTGCGTGTTTTTTTGTCACGTGGTGTGTGTGGTCACAGGTAGGGGATGTGTCACTTGGGGTCAGCCTGGAGCTGCTCTGCCCTGCTCCGTGGATCAGTGGGTCGATGGAATATGGCTGGGAGTCTGTCATCGAGATGTCAGTTCCCTTAGACAGTGGAGCCGATGGCTGTCCAGTCTGTGAGCAGGATGGTCTTGCGATGCCCTGCTGGGGGGTCTAGAGTCCCGGCTAGGTAGAGTAGCAAAGATTGTGTAGGGTTTAGAGGTTTTTGGCTTTGGTTGTGAGCAGTCCCTAAATGTTTGAGAGCTGAGTGTTTGAGCATTTGGCCATTTCATTTGCAGGGGCGGTCTTGGGAGCAGCTGAAGAGAGAGGAGCCTTGTAGGTGAGTTGGGGAGGCAGCAGGAGGAGCGGGGATCCACTGCAGCTTTAGAGATGCCCTCTAATTTTGTCTCTCGCTCACTCAGGTATCCCAGAAGATGACAGCCGCAGTGTCCGAGTCCGGTGAGAGCCAGCGACACGAGGACCTGCCTCGTTGAGAGTGAGTAGAGGGATCGTGGGGGCTGGGGCCACGTGCCACGCTAGTCAGATCTGGAGTGTGGTTTTCTTTCTCGCAGTTGACTGCTAGTAGTGTGACGATGGCAGGAACCCCTGAGGCAGCCCAGGTGCCCCTCCTGTGCATCCAAGATGGCTTGGCGTCCCCGGCTCTGGGAAAGATAAGTGCGGGGCAAAGAGCCAGAGAGGGGTTGGGAGTGGGGGTGCAAGTGTGTGCCTGGCCTGGAGGGATTTTTGACATGAGTCCGGTGCACGGGGTATTCTGTGCCAGGTTATTTGGACTCATGAAAGGAAGGACTTGCTTTTTCTCTTTGGATTCACGTGTGCCGGGCAGAGCAGTTGCGGTCTGTGTCCCGTCCTTTGTCTGGTGCGTGTTTTGTGTCACGTGGTGTGTGTGGTCACAGGTAGGGGATGTGTCACTTGGGGTCAGCCTGGAGCTGCTCTGCCCTGCTGCGTGGATCAGTGGGTAGATGGAATATGGCTGGGAGTCTGACATCAAGATGTCAGTTCCCTTAGACAGTGGAGCCGATGGCTGTCCAGTCTGTGAGCAGGATGGTCTTGCGATGCCCTTCTGGGGGGTCTAGAGTCCCGTCTAGGTAGGGTAGCAAAGATTGTGTAGGGTTTAGAGGTTTTTGGCTTTGGTTGTGAGCAGTCCCTAAATGTTTGAGAGCTGAGTGTTTGAGCATTTGGCCATTTCATTTGCAGGGGCGGTCTTGGGAGCAGCTGAAGAGAGAGGAGCCTTGTAGGTGAGTTGGGGAGGCAGCAGGAGGAGCGGGGATCCACTGCAGCTTTAGAGATGCCCTCTAATTTTGTCTCTCGCTCACTCAGGTATCCCAGAAGATGACAGCCGCAGTGTCCGAGTCCGGTGAGAGCCAGCGACACGAGGACCTGCCTCGTTGAGAGTGAGTAGAGGGATCGTGGGGGCTGGGGCCACGTGCCACGCTAGTCAGATCTGGAGTGTGGTTTTCTTTCTCGCAGTTGACTGCTAGTAGTGTGACGATGGCAGGAACCCCTGAGGCAGCCCAGGTGCCCCTCCTGTGCATCCAAGATGGCTTGGCGGCCCGGCTCTCGGAAAGATAAGTGCGGGGCAAAGAGCCAGAGAGGGGTTGGGAGTGGGTGCGTGTGCCTGGCCTGGAGGGATTTTTGACATGAGTCCGGTGCACGGGGTATCCTGTGCCAGGTTATTTGGACTCATGAAAGGAAGGACTTGCTTTTTCTCTTTGGATTCACGTGTGCCGGGCAGAGCAGTTGCGGTCTGTGTCCCGTCCTTTGTCTGGTGCGTGTTTTTTTGTCACGTGGTGTGTGTGGTCACAGGTAGGGGATGTGTCACTTGGGGTCAGCCTGGAGCTGCTCTGCCCTGCTGCGTGGATCAGTGGGTAGATGGAATATGGCTGGGAGTCTGACATCAAGATGTCAGTTCCCTTAGACAGTGGAGCCGATGGCTGTCCAGTCTGTGAGCAGGATGGTCTTGCGATGCCCTGCTGGGGGGTCTAGAGTCCCGGCTAGGTAGAGTAGCAAAGAGTGTGTAGGGTTTAGAGGTTTTTGGCTTTGGTTGTGAGCAGTCCCTAAATGTTTGAGAGCTGAGTGTTTGAGCATTTGGCCATTTCATTTGCAGGGGCGGTCTTGGGAGCAGCTGAAGAGAGAGGAGCCTTGTAGGTGAGTTGGGGAGGCAGCAGGAGGAGCGGGGATCCACTGCAGCTTTAGAGATGCCCTCTAATTTTGTCTCTCGCTCACTTAGGTATCCCAGAAGATGACAGCCGCAGTGTCCGAGTCCGGTGAGAGCCAGCGACACGAGGACCTGCCTCGCTGAGAGTGAGTAGAGGGATCGTGGGGGCTGGGGCCACGTGCCACGCTAGTCAGATCTGCAGTCTGGTTTTCTCTCTCGCAGTTGACTGCTAGTAGTGTGACGATGGCAGGAACCCCTGAGGCAGCCCAGGTGCCCCTCCTGTGCATCCAAGATGGCTTGGCGGCCCGGCTCTCGGAAAGATAAGTGCGGGGCAAAGAGCCAGAGAGGGGTTGGGAGTGGGTGCAAGTGTGTGCCTGGCCTGGAGGGATTTTTGACATGAGTCCGGTGCACGGGGTATCCTGTGCCAGGTTATTTGGACTCATGAAAGGAAGGACTTGCTTTTTCTCGTGGGATTCCCGTGTGCCGGGCAGAGCAGTTGCGGTGTGTGTCCCGTCCTTTGTCTGGTGCGTGTTTTGTGTCACGTGGTGTGTGTGGTCACAGGTAGGGGATGTGTCACTTGGGGTCAGCCTGGAGCTGCTCTGCCCTGCTCCGTGGATCAGTGGGTAGATGGAATATGGCTGGGAGTCTGACATCAAGATGTCAGTTCCCTTAGACAGTGGAGCCGATGGCTGTCCAGTCTGTGAGCAGGATGGTCTTGCGATGCCCTGCTGGGGGGTCTAGAGTCCCGGCTAGGTAGAGTAGCAAAGATTGTGTAGGGTTTAGAGGTTTTTGGCTTTGGTTGTGAGCAGTCCCTAAATGTTTGAGAGCTGAGTGTTTGAGCATTTGGCCATTTCATTTGCAGGGGCGGTCTTGGGAGCAGCTGAAGAGAGAGGAGCCTTGTAGGTGAGTTGGGGAGGCAGCAGGAGGAGCGGGGATCCACTGCAGCTTTAGAGATGCCCTCTAATTTTGTCTCTCGCTCACTCAGGTATCCCAGAAGATGACAGCACCTTGTCCAACTGTGGTCAGAGCCAGCGACAGGAGGACCTGCCTCGTTGAGAGTGAGTAGAGGGATCGTGGGGGCTGGGGCCACGTGCCACGCTAGTCAGATCTGGAGTCTGGTTTTCTTTCTCACAGTTGACTGCTAGTAGTGTGACGATGGCAGGAACCCCTGAGGCAGCCCAGGTGCCCCTCCTGTGCATCCAAGATGGCTTGGCGTCCCCGGCTCTGGGAAAGATAAGTGCGGGGCAAAGAGCCAGAGAGGGGTTGGGAGTGGGGGTGCAAGTGTGTGCCTGGCCTGGAGGGATTTTTGACATGAGTCCGGTGCACGGGGTATCCTGTGCCAGGTTATTTGGACTCATGAAAGGAAGGACTTGCTTTTTCTCTTGGGATTCACGTGTGCCGGGCAGAGCAGTTGCGGTCTGTGTCCCGTCCTTTGTCTGGTGCGTGTTTTTTTGTCACGTGGTGTGTGTGGTCACAGGTAGGGGATGTGTCACTTGGGGTCAGCCTGGACCTGCTCTGCCCTGCTCCGTGGATCAGTGGGTAGATGGAATATGGCTGGGAGTCTGACATCGAGATGTCAGTTCCCTTAGACAGTGGAACCGATGGCTGTCCAGTCTGTGAGCAGGATGGTCTTGCGATGCCCTGCTGGGGAGTCTAGAGTCCTGGCTAGGTAGAGTAGCAAAGATTGTGTAGGGTTTAGAAGTTTTTGGCTTTGGTTGTGAGCAGTCCCTAAATGTTTGAGAACTGAGTGTTTGAGCATTTGGCCATTTCATTTGCAGGGGCGGTCTTGGGAGCAGCTGAAGAGAGAGGAGCCTTGTAGGTGAGTTGGGGAGGCAGCAGGAGGAGCGGGGATCCACTGCAGCTTTAGAGATGCCCTCTAATTTTGTCTCTCGCTCACTCAGGTATCCCAGAAGATGACAGCCCCAGTGTCCGAGTCCGGTGAGAGCCAGCGACACGAGGACCTGCCTCGTTGAGAGTGAGTAGAGGGATCGTGTGGGCTGGGGCCACGTGCCACGCTAGTCAGATCTGGAGTCTGGTTTTCTCTCTCGCAGTTGACTGCTAGTAGTGTGACGATGGCAGGAACCCCTGAGGCAGCCCAGGTGCCCCTCCTGTGCATCCAAGATGGCTTGGCGGCCCGGCTCTCGGAAAGATAAGTGCGGGGCAAAGAGCCAGAGAGGGGTTGGGAGTGGGTGCAAGTGTGTGCCTGGCCTGGAGGGATTTTTGACATGAGTCCGGTGCACGGGGTATCCTGTGCCAGGTTATTTGGACTCATGAAAGGAAGGACTTGCTTTTTCTCTTGGGATTCACGTGTGCCGGTCAGAGCAGTTGCGGTCTGTGTCCCGTCCTTTGTCTGGTGCGTGTTTTTTTGTCACGTGGTGTGTGTGGTCACAGGTAGGGGATGTGTCACTTGGGGTCAGCCTGGAGCTGCTCTGCCCTGCTCCGTGGATCAGTGGGTCGATGGAATATGGCTGGGAGTCTGTCATCGAGATGTCAGTTCCCTTAGACAGTGGAGCCGATGGCTGTCCAGTCTGTGAGCAGGATGGTCTTGCGATGCCCTGCTGGGGGGTCTAGAGTCCCGGCTAGGTAGAGTAGCAAAGATTGTGTAGGGTTTAGAGGTTTTTGGCTTTGGTTGTGAGCAGTCCCTAAATGTTTGAGAGCTGAGTGTTTGAGCATTTGGCCATTTCATTTGCAGGGGCGGTCTTGGGAGCAGCTGAAGAGAGAGGAGCCTTGTAGGTGAGTTGGGGAGGCAGCAGGAGGAGCGGGGATCCACTGCAGCTTTAGAGATGCCCTCTAATTTTGTCTCTCGCTCACTCAGGTATCCCAGAAGATGACAGCCGCAGTGTCCGAGTCCGGTGAGAGCCAGCGACACGAGGACCTGCCTCGTTGAGAGTGAGTAGAGGGATCGTGTGGGCTGGGGCCACGTGCCACGCTAGTCAGATCTGGAGTGTGGTTTTCTTTCTCGCAGTTGACTGCTAGTAGTGTGACGATGGCAGGAACCCCTGAGGCAGCCCAGGTGCCCCTCCTGTGCATCCAAGATGGCTTGGCGGCCCGGCTCTCGGAAAGATAAGTGCGGGGCAAAGAGCCAGAGAGGGGTTGGGAGTGGGTGCGTGTGCCTGGCCTGGAGGGATTTTTGACATGAGTCCGGTGCACGGGGTATCCTGTGCCAGGTTATTTGGACTCATGAAAGGAAGGACTTGCTTTTTCTCTTTGGATTCACGTGTGCCGGGCAGAGCAGTTGCGGTCTGTGTCCCGTCCTTTGTCTGGTGCGTGTTTTTTTGTCACGTGGTGTGTGTGGTCACAGGTAGGGGATGTGTCACTTGGGGTCAGCCTGGAGCTGCTCTGCCCTGCTGCGTGGATCAGTGGGTAGATGGAATATGGCTGGGAGTCTGACATCAAGATGTCAGTTCCCTTAGACAGTGGAGCCGATGGCTGTCCAGTCTGTGAGCAGGATGGTCTTGCGATGCCCTGCTGGGGGGTCTAGAGTCCCGGCTAGGTAGAGTAGCAAAGAGTGTGTAGGGTTTAGAGGTTTTTGGCTTTGGTTGTGAGCAGTCCCTAAATGTTTGAGAGCTGAGTGTTTGAGCATTTGGCCATTTCATTTGCAGGGGCGGTCTTGGGAGCAGCTGAAGAGAGAGGAGCCTTGTAGGTGAGTTGGGGAGGCAGCAGGAAGAGCGGGGATCCACTGCAGCTTTAGAGATGCCCTCTAATTTTGTCTCTCGCTCACTTAGGTATCCCAGAAGATGACAGCCGCAGTGTCCGAGTCCGGTGAGAGCCAGCGACACGAGGACCTGCCTCGCTGAGAGTGAGTAGAGGGATCGTGGGGGCTGGGGCCACGTGCCACGCTAGTCAGATCTGCAGTCTGGTTTTCTCTCTCGCAGTTGACTGCTAGTAGTGTGACGATGGCAGGAACCCCTGAGGCAGCCCAGGTGCCCCTCCTGTGCATCCAAGATGGCTTGGCGGCCCGGCTCTGGGAAAGATAAGTGCGGGGCAAAGAGCCAGAGAGGGGTTGGGAGTGGGGGTGCAAGTGTGTGCCTGGCCTGGAGGGATTTTTGACATGAGTCCGGTGCACGGGGTATCCTGTGCCAGGTTATTTGGACTCATGAAAGGAAGGACTTGCTTTTTCTCTTGGGATTCACGTGTGCCGGGCAGAGCAGTTGCGGTCTGTGTCCCGTCCTTTGTCTGGTGCGTGTTTTTTTGTCACGTGGTGTGTGTGGTCACAGGTAGGGGATGTGTCACTTGGGGTCAGCCTGGAGCTGCTCTGCCCTGCTGCGTGGATCAGTGGGTAGATGGAATATGGCTGGGAGTCTGACATCGAGATGTCAGTTCCCTTAGACAGTGGAACCGATGGCTGTCCAGTCTGTGAGCAGGATGGTCTTGCGATGCCCTGCTGGGGAGTCTAGAGTCCTGGCTAGGTAGAGTAGCAAAGATTGTGTAGGGTTTAGAAGTTTTTGGCTTTGGTTGTGAGCAGTCCCTAAATGTTTGAGAACTGAGTGTTTGAGCATTTGGCCATTTCATTTGCAGGGGCGGTCTTGGGAGCAGCTGAAGAGAGAGGAGCCTTATAGGTGAGTTGGGGAGGCAGCAGGAGGAGCGGGGATCCACTGCAGCTTTAGAGATGCCCTCTAATTTTGTCTCTCGCTCACTCAGGTATCCCAGAAGATGACAGCACCTTGTCCAACTGTGATCAGAGCCAGCGACGCGAGGACCTGCCTCGTTGAGAGTGAGTAGAGGGATCGTGGGGGCTGGGGCCACGTGCCACGCTAGTCAGATCTGGAGTCTGGTTTTCTTTCTCGCAGTTGACTGCTAGTAGTGTGACGATGGCAGGAACCCCTGAGGCAGCCCAGGTGCCCCTCCTGTGCATCCAAGATGGCTTGGCATCCCCGGCTCTCAGAAAGATAAATGCTACTCCTCCCAGAGCTTTTATACTCTGTGGCATTTGGCTCCTCCCTTTCCCTCGGGCCTCATGGGAAGGTGTGTGGGCGTGGCCAGGGGTATATTAACCCCTGCCTTTGCCCGAGGAGGTCATTCAGCAGCTGGGCTTCAATGGGATAAGGGCTCTCCCCTTCTTTCAATGAATGGGGCTTGTCAAGCTATTCCTGCTTTATTGAAGCATCAGCTTTGGCATCCAAAGAAGCAGAGCTGTATATGGCAATGAAGAGGATTACACTCAAATGCAAGGTTCTTAAATTTACCAGTTTTGTGTCCTGTGTTGGTAAGGTGCTCTTGTAATTTGTTATCTTTTTTTCTTTTCCTTAGGAGCCTTGCATCTTTTGGGATCTCCTGACCATCTCAACTGCAGTTTGGCATTTTTTCGCAAGTGTTATCCTGCCCTGAGGTGAAGCTGCTCTGTGTTGAAGATGGCTACAGACACCCAGGTTTGCAAGTAGTCAGTGGGGGTTACAGCCCAGAGATGGAAGGAGGGCTGGGGTGTCAGCTTAGGAATTGCCAGGAGTGTTTTGAAGGTAGTATGGGTTGAAAGCAGTGTCCAGGAGCCCCCTAAATGTCTGTGAAGGCACCCACTGACTTTTCAGATGTGCCACTTAAGTTTTCCTCTCGTTCACCCAGATATTCTGCGTGATTACAGCTGCAGTCTTTGGCTGCAGGCAGTGACCCTGGGTGGTTTGCCTAAAGAGGAAGGAGACTCTGAGCTCTCCCCATCCATCTGGGTGACTTTGGTTAGGGTTTCTTTACCGTGTCAGAGGGACAGGGTGTAAAGCAGAGTTGAACAGAACAGAGGCCAGAGGAGCAGAGCAAGAAGGTGGGTGGTCACTTGACATCAGCACAAAGATGTGGGTTCTGGCTCCACGTTTACTCACTGCGTTAAGGATTTTCTTGTTTTGGTTTGTTTTTTCTTTGTTTTCAGCTGCAGAGCCCTCAGCCTAGGAGGCTCTAGGCACCGGAGGGGAGGTGATCCAGGTGAGTACCTGTGAGCAAGGTGAGCATTGACTCCAGGACAGAACTAGATGGTCTCTTACAGGTGTTGTGGTGAATCTGTGCACATACTTTGTTTCTTGTGTTTTCCAGGGGTTCTGCCACGTTCTAACAGACAGTCCAGTGCTTCGGGGACCCTGTCGGTAAGAGGTCACTGTGGAGGAGAGGTAGGTAGGAACTCCCACAGGAAAGCCATCCTTTCAGGCAGTATCTCAGTCTGTACATTTGCCTTTGGCTTTTTTACTTTGCAAAGAACGTGTGCAGCCTCAGAGGGCTGGAGCCACCTGCCAATTAGGTTTGATAGTCTTCAGCTGCCCGTGTGAGTAATCTCCTAGTACTACGAGGGTCATCAATTAAGGCTCAACCTCTTCCAGTTGTAGGTGCCATCCAGCCTGCCTTTGGCAATGGAGGAGCCTTCAGGTTGAGTCGGGGAGGTAGGGAGGAGGTGCTGGGTGTTTCAGAGACACCACGTAACTTTTTTTCCTCACTCACCCAGGTACGGCACACGGTGACGGCAGCAGCCTCTGACTCGAGTTGGAGCCAGTGGCCCAAGAACCTCTCAGCTCAGGGGAGGGTGAGTAGCCAATTGCAGGGTTATCTCCCAGTGCTGCCCAACTCTTGTGTCAGTTTCGCTTTTCTTTCTCATAGTGACCGAGTCAGGGATCACAGGACCCTCTGAGCCAGCCGGGCGTCCTTCCTTTGCATCGAAGATGGATTCACATGCCCGACTATGGAAAGATAAGTGGAGGACTCCCACCTGGAGAGGGGATGAGAGCTGGGTCCAGTTTTATGGTTAGGAGGGAGGGATTTTCAAATTAACATAGGGGAAAGGGTCTGCCCTAAGAGGCCCTTGGCACACATAGGAGGAGCAGTTTACTTTCCATCACTGGGGTAGGATGTGCAGGGCAGAGTCGTTCAGGTCTGTGTCGTGTCCTTTGTCCAGTCTGTGTTTTGTGTCTTACAATTCACAATCACAATTCACAGTTGTTGCACCACAGCACTTGTCCAGAAATGTGCCACTGGAGTTTGTGTTTGGCCTGGAACTGCTCTGCCCTGCAGTGTAGACTTGAGGATAGGTGGAGTAGGAAGGAGACTTCACAGGTAACCTGTGACAGGCTTAGCCACTCAGGGCAGCAGTTCTCTGGTCCTCCCGGAGGCAGCCCCTGCCTGCAGCGTGTGTGCAGTCACGAGAGCGGGCTTTTCTGGAGACGATGGGAGTGGTACGGCAGGGCCTTTCAGTTAGGGAGGTGTTTGTTTGTGCAGGTTGTCTTCGGACCCCAGATGGCTTGTCTAAAGAGAAATTAGAATTGCACAGCAGTTAAGGTCCCTCCATTTATATGGCTGACTTTGGTAACTCATTTCTTTGCAGTGTCAGAGGGACTGGATGTAAAGCAGAGATGTAAAACAGAAGAGGCTGGAGGAGGACAGTCAGAAGGTGGCTTCTCATGTGAGGTCAGAGCCAAGACATGACTTTTGGCCCTAGGTTTACTTGATCATTTGGATGGTTTGGTGGCTTAGTTTTGTGGTTTTGGGTATTTTTTAAGATTGTGGAGCCCTCGGCCCAGCAGACGATAGGCACCAGAGGGAAGGTGAGCCTGGTGAGCAAGGTGAGCAGTGACTGCAGGACACAACTAGCTGCTCTTTTGTGGGCAGGGTACTTGTGGTGAATCTGTGTACATACTTGGTTTTTTGTTTTCCAGGCAATGCACCAACTTCTAACGTGCAGTCCAGCGTGACAGGGACCCTGCCTGTAAGAAGTCACGGTCAAGGGGTGTCAGACAGAAACTGCCATGGGAGCAGCAAACTCTTGGGCAGTATCTCAGTACTCACACTTGCCTCTGCGTTTTTTTTGCAGGAGATCTAGGCAGCCTCAAAGGGCTAAAGCCAACTCACAGTGATATGACGGACACAGTTTGGTCCCCTCGAGCAGCCCTTGTAGGTGATATCCGAGTATTAAAGGGATCAGCAATGAAGCACTGAGCTTTTTTGATTGCAGATGCCATCTGGTTATCCTTTGGGAGCAGATGAGCATTGGAGGTGAGTCGGGGAGGCAGCAGGAGGAGTGGGGATCATGGGGGCTGGGGCCACGTGCCACGCTATTCAGATCTGGAGTCTGGTTTTCTTTCTCGCAGTTGACTGCTAGTAGTGTGACGATGGCAGGAACCCCTGAGGCAGCCCAGGTGCCCCTGCTGTGCATCCAAGATGGCTTGGCGGCCCGGCTCTCGGAAAGATAAGTGCGGGGCAAAGAGCCAGAGAGGGGTTGGGAGTGGGTGCAAGTGTGTGCCTGGCCTGGAGGGATTTTTGACATGAGTCCGGTGCACGGGGTATGCTGTGCCAGGTTATTTGGACTCATGAAAGGAAGGACTTGCTTTTTCTCTTTGGATTCACGTGTGCCGGGCAGAGCAGTTGCGGTCTGTGTCCCGTCCTTTGTCTGGTGCGTGTTTTGTGTCACGTGGTGTGTGTGGTCACAGGTAGGGGATGTGTCACTTGGGGTCAGCCTGGACCTGCTCTGCCCTGCTCCGTGGGTCAGTGGGTAGATGGAATATGGCTCGGAGTCTGACATCAAGATGTCAGTTCCCTTAGACAGTGGAGCCGATGGCTGTCCAGTCTGTGAGCAGGATGGTCTTGCGATGCCCTGCTGGGGAGTCTAGAGTCCCGGCTAGGTAGAGTAGCAAAGAGTGTGTAGGTTTTAGAGGTTTTTGGCTTTGGTTGTGAGCAGTCCCTAAATGTTTGAGAGCTGAGTGTTTGAGCATTTGGCCATTTCATTTGCAGGGGCGGTCTTGGGAGCAGCTGAAGAGAGAGGAGCCTTGTAGGTGAGTTGGGGAGGCAGCAGGAGGAGCGGGGATCCACTGCAGCTTTAGAGATGCCCTCTAATTTTGTCTCTCGCTCACTCAGGTATCCCAGAAGATGACAGCACCTTGTCCAACTGTGGTCAGAGCCAGCGACACGAGGACCTGCCTCGTTGAGAGTGAGTAGAGGGATCGTGGGGGCTGGGGCCACGTGCCACGCTAGTCAGATCTGGAGTCTGGTTTTCTTTCTCGCAGTTGGCTGCTAGTAGTGTGACGATGGCAGGAACCCCTGAGGCAGCCCAGGTGCCCCTCCTGTGCATCCAAGATGGCTTGGCGTCCCCGGCTCTCGGAAAGATAAGTGCGGGGCAAAGAGCCAGAGAGGGGTTGGGAGTGGGGGTGCAAGTGTGTGCCTGGCCTGGAGGGATTTTTGACATGAGTCCGGTGCACGGGGTATCCTGTGCCAGGTTATTTGGACTCATGAAAGGAAGGACTTGCTTTTTCTCTTTGGATTCACGTGTGCCGGGCAGAGCAGTTGCGGTCTGTGTCCCGTCCTTTGTCTGGTGCGTGTTTTTTTGTCACGTGGTGTGTGTGGTCACAGGTAGGGGATGTGTCACTTGGGGTCAGCCTGGAGCTGCTCTGCCCTGCTCCGTGGATCAGTGGGTAGATGGAATATGGCTGGGAGTCTGACATCGAGATGTCAGTTCGCTTAGACAGTGGAGCCGATGGCTGTCCTGTCTGTGAGCAGGATGGTCTTGCGATGCCCTGCTGGGGGGTCTAGAGTCCCGGCTAGGTAGAGTAGCAAAGATTGTGTAGGTTTTAGAGGTTTTTGGCTTTGGTTGTGAGCAGTCCCTAAATGTTTGAGAGCTGAGTATTTGAGCATTTGGCCATTTCATTTGCAGGGGCGGTCTTGGGAGCAGCTGAAGAGAGAGGAGCCTTGTAGGTGAGTTGGGGAGGCAGCAGGAGGAGCGGGGATCCACTGCAGCTTTAGAGATGCCCTCTAATTTTGTCTCTTGCTCACTCAGGTATCCCAGAAGATGACAGCCCCAGTGTCCGAGTCCGGTGAGAGCCAGCGACACGAGGACCTGCCTCGTTGAGAGTGAGTAGAGGGATCGTGGGGGCTGGGGCCACGTGCCACGCTAGTCAGATCTGGAGTCTGGTTTTCTTTCTCGCAGTTGACTGCTAGTAGTGTGACGATGGCAGGAACCCCTGAGGCAGCCCAGGTGCCCCTCCTGTGCATCCAAGATGGCTTGGCGGCCCGGCTCTGGGAAAGATAAGTGCGGGGCAAAGAGCCAGAGAGGGGTTGGGAGTGGGTGCGTGTGCCTGGCCTGGAGGGATTTTTGACATGAGTCCGGTGCACGGGGTATCCTGTGCCAGGTTACTTGGACTCATGAAAGGAAGGACTTGCTTTTTCTCTTGGGATTCACGTGTGCCGGGCAGAGCAGTTGCGGTCTGTGTCCCGTCCTTTGTCTGGTGCGTGTTTTGTGTCACGTGGTGTGTGTGGTCACAGGTAGGGGATGTGTCACTTGGGGTCAGCCTGGAGCTGCTCTGCCCTGCTCCGTGGATCAGTGGGTAGATGGAATATGGCTGGGAGTCTGACATCAACATGTGAGTTCCCTTAGACAGTGGAGCCGATGGCTGTCCAGTCTGTGAGCAGGATGGTCTTGCGATGCCCTGCTGGGGAGTCTAGAGTCCCGGCTAGGTAGAGTAGCAAAGAGTGTGTAGGTTTTAGAGGTTTTTGGCTTTGGTTGTGAGCAGTCCCTAAATGTTTGAGAGCTGAGTGTTTGAGCATTTGCCCATTTCATTTGCAGGGGCGGTCTTGGGAGCAGCTGAAGAGAGAGGAGCCTTGTAGGTGAGTTGGGGAGGCAGCAGGAGGAGCGGGGATCCACTGCAGCTTTAGAGATGCCCTCTAATTTTGTCTCTCGCTCACTCAGGTATCCCAGAAGATGACAGCCGCAGTGTCTGAGTCCGGTGAGAGCCAGCGACACGAGGACCTGCCTCGTTGAGAGTGAGTAGAGGGATCGTGTGGGCTGGGGCCACGTGCCACGCTAGTCAGATCTGGAGTGTGGTTTTCTTTCTCGCAGTTGACTGCTAGTAGTGTGACGATGGCAGGAACCCCTGAGGCAGCCCAGGTGCCCCTGCTGTGCATCCAAGATGGCTTGGCGGCCCGGCTCTCGGAAAGATAAGTGCGGGGCAAAGAGCCAGAGAGGGGTTGGGAGTGGGTGCAAGTGTGTGCCTGGCCTGGAGGGATTTTTGACATGAGTCCGGTGCACGGGGTATCCTGTGCCAGGTTATTTGGACTCATGAAAGGAAGGACTTGCTTTTTCTCTTGGGATTCACGTGTGCCGGGCAGAGCAGTTGCGGTCTGTGTCCCGTCCTTTGTCTGGTGCGTGTTTTGTGTCACGTGGTGTGTGTGGTCACAGGTAGGGGATGTGTCACTTGGGGTCAGCCTGGAGCTGCTCTGCCCTGCTCCGTGGATCAGTGGGTAGATGGAATATGGCTGGGAGTCTGACATCGAGATGTCAGTTCCCTTAGAGAGTGGAGCCGATGGCTGTCCAGTCTGTGAGCAGGATGGTCTTGCGATGCCCTGCTGGGGGGTCTAGAGTCCCGGCTAGGTAGAGTAGCAAAGAGTGTGTAGGGTTTAGAGGTTTTTGGCTTTGGTTGTGAGCAGTCCCTAAATGTTTGAGAGCTGAGTGTTTGAGCATTTGGCCATTTCATTTGCAGGGGCGGTCTTGGGAGCAGCTGAAGAGAGAGGAGCCTTGTAGGTGAGTTGGGGAGGCAGCAGGAGGAGCGGGGATCCACTGCAGCTTTAGAGATGCCCTCTAATTTTGTCTCTCGCTCACTCAGGTATCCCAGAAGATGACAGCACCTTGTCCAACTGTGGTCAGAGCCAGCGACACGAGGACCTGCCTCGTTGAGAGTGAGTAGAGGGATCGTGGGGGCTGGGGCCACGTGCCACGCTAGTCAGATCTGGAGTCTGGTTTTCTTTCTCGCAGTTGGCTGCTAGTAGTGTGACGATGGCAGGAACCCCTGAGGCAGCCCAGGTGCCCCTCCTGTGCATCCAAGATGGCTTGGCGGCCCGGCTCTCGGAAAGATAAGTGCGGGGCAAAGAGCCAGAGAGGGGTTGGGAGTGGGTGCAAGTGTGTGCCTGGCCTGGAGGGATTTTTGACATGAGTCCGGTGCACGGGGTATCCTGTGCCAGGTTATTTGGACTCATGAAAGGAAGGACTTGCTTTTTCTCTTGGGATTCACGTGTGCCGGGCAGAGCAGTTGCGGTCTGTGTCCCGTCCTTTGTCTGGTGCGTGTTTTGTGTCACGTGGTGTGTGTGGTCACAGGTAGGGGATGTGTCACTTGGGGTCAGCCTGGAGCTGCTCTGCCCTGCTCCGTGGATCAGTGGGTAGATGGAATATGGCTGGGAGTCTGACATCGAGATGTCAGTTCCCTTAGAGAGTGGAGCCGATGGCTGTCCAGTCTGTGAGCAGGATGGTCTTGCGATGCCCTGCTGGGGGGTCTAGAGTCCCGGCTAGGTAGAGTAGCAAAGAGTGTGTAGGGTTTAGAGGTTTTTGGCTTTGGTTGTGAGCAGTCCCTAAATGTTTGAGAGCTGAGTGTTTGAGCATTTGGCCATTTCATTTGCAGGGGCGGTCTTGGGAGCAGCTGAAGAGAGAGGAGCCTTGTAGGTGAGTTGGGGAGGCAGCAGGAGGAGCGGGGATCCACTGCAGCTTTAGAGATGCCCTCTAATTTTGTCTCTCGCTCACTCAGGTATCCCAGAAGATGACAGCACCTTGTCCAACTGTGGTCAGAGCCAGCGACACGAGGACCTGCCTCGTTGAGAGTGAGTAGAGGGATCGTGGGGGCTGGGGCCACGTGCCACGCTAGTCAGATCTGGAGTCTGGTTTTCTTTCTCGCAGTTGGCTGCTAGTAGTGTGACGATGGCAGGAACCCCTGAGGCAGCCCAGGTGCCCCTCCTGTGCATCCAAGATGGCTTGGCGTCCCCGGCTCTGGGAAAGATAAGTGCGGGGCAAAGAGCCAGAGAGGGGTTGGGAGTGGGGGTGCAAGTGTGTGCCTGGCCTGGAGGGATTTTTGACATGAGTCCGGTGCACGGGGTATCCTGTGCCAGGTTATTTGGACTCATGAAAGGAAGGACTTGCTTTTTCTCTTTGGATTCACGTGTGCCGGGCAGAGCAGTTGCGGTCTGTGTCCCGTCCTTTGTCTGGTGCGTGTTTTTTTGTCACGTGGTGTGTGTGGTCACAGGTAGGGGATGTGTCACTTGGGGTCAGCCTGGAGCTGCTCTGCCCTGCTCCGTGGATCAGTGGGTAGATGGAATATGGCTGGGAGTCTGACATCAAGATGTCAGTTCCCTTAGACAGTGGAGCCGATGGCTGTCCAGTCTGTGAGCAGGATGGTCTTGCGATGCCCTGCTGGGGGGTCTAGAGTCCCGGCTAGGTAGAGTAGCAAAGATTGTGTAGGGTTTAGAGGTTTTTGGCTTTGGTTGTGAGCAGTCCCTAAATGTTTGAGAGCTGAGTGTTTGAGCATTTGGCCATTTCATTTGCAGGGGCGGTCTTGGGAGCAGCTGAAGAGAGAGGAGCCTTGTAGGTGAGTTGGGGAGGCAGCAGGAGGAGCGGGGATCCACTGCAGCTTTAGAGATGCCCTCTAATTTTGTCTCTCACTCACTCAGGTATCCCAGAAGATGACAGCCCCAGTGTCCGAGTCCGGTGAGAGCCAGCGACAGGAGGACCTGCCTCGTTGAGAGTGAGTAGAGGGATCGTGGGGGCTGGGGCCACGTGCCACGCTAGTCAGATCTGGAGTGTGGTTTTCTTTCTCGCAGTTGACTGCTAGTAGTGTGACGATGGCAGGAACCCCTGAGGCAGCCCAGGTGCCCCTCCTGTGCATCCAAGATGGCTTGGCATCCCCGGCTCTGGGAAAGATAAGTGCGGGGCAAAGAGCCAGAGAGGGGTTGGGAGTGGGGGTGCAAGTGTGTGCCTGGCCTGGAGGGATTTTTGACATGAGTCCGGTGCACGGGGTATCCTGTGCCAGGTTATTTGGACTCATGAAAGGAAGGACTTGCTTTTTCTCTTGGGATTCACATGTGCCGGGCAGAGCAGTTGCGGTCTGTGTCCCGTCCTTTGTCTGGTGCGTGTTTTTTTGTCACGTGGTGTGTGTGGTCACAGGTAGGGGATGTGTCACTTGGGGTCAGCCTGGACCTGCTCTGCCCTGCTGCGTGGATCAGTGGGTAGATGGAATATGGCTGGGAGTCTGACATCAAGATGTCAGTTCCCTTAGACAGTGGAGCCGATGGCTGTCCAGTCTGTGAGCAGGATGGTCTTGCGATGCCCTGCTGGGGAGTCTAGAGTCCTGGCTAGGTAGAGTAGCAAAGATTGTGTAGGGTTTAGAGGTTTTTGGCTTTGGTTGTGAGCAGTCCCTAAATGTTTGAGAGCTGAGTGTTTGAGCATTTGGCCATTTCATTTGCAGGGGCGGTCTTGGGAGCAGCTGAAGAGAGAGGAGACTTGTAGGTGAGTTGGGGAGGCAGCAGGAGGAGCGGGGATCCACTGCAGCTTTAGAGATGCCCTCTAATTTTGTCTCTCGCTCACTCAGGTATCCCAGAAGATGACAGCCCCAGTGTCCGAGTCCGGTGAGAGCCAGCGACACGAGGACCTGCCTCGTTGAGAGTGAGTAGAGGGATCGTGGGGGCTGGGGCCACGTGCCACGCTAGTCAGATCTGGAGTCTGGTGTTCTTTCTCACAGTTGACTGCTAGTAGTGTGACGATGGCAGGAACCCCTGAGGCAGCCCAGGTGCCCCTCCTGTGCATCCAAGATGGCTTGGCATCCCCGGCTCTGGGAAAGATAAGTGCGGGGCAAAGAGCCAGAGAGGGGTTGGGAGTGGGGGTGCAAGTGTGTGCCTGGCCTGGAGGGATTTTTGACATGAGTCCGGTGCACGGGGTATCCTGTGCCAGGTTATTTGGACTCATGAAAGGAAGGACTTGCTTTTTCTGTTGGGATTCACGTGTGCCGGGCAGAGCAGTTGCGGTCTGTGTCTCGTCCTTTGTCTGGTGCGTGTTTTTTTGTCACGTGGTGTGTGTGGTCACAGGTAGGGGATGTGTCACTTGGGGTCAGCCTGGACCTGCTCTGCCCTGCTCCGTGGATCAGTGGGTAGATGGAATATGGCTGGGAGTCTGACATCAAGATGTCAGTTCGCTTAGACAGTGGAGCCGATGGCTGTCCTGTCTGTGAGCAGGATGGTCTTGCGATGCCCTGCTGGGGGGTCTAGAGTCCCGGCTAGGTAGAGTAGCAAAGATTGTGTAGGTTTTAGAGGTTTTTGGCTTTGGTTGTGAGCAGTCCCTAAATGTTTGAGAGCTGAGTATTTGAGCATTTGGCCATTTCATTTGCAGGGGCGGTCTTGGGAGCAGCTGAAGAGAGAGGAGCCTTGTAGGTGAGTTGGGGAGGCAGCAGGAGGAGCGGGGATCCACTGCAGCTTTAGAGATGCCCTCTAATTTTGTCTCTTGCTCACTCAGGTATCCCAGAAGATGACAGCCCCAGTGTCCGAGTCCGGTGAGAGCCAGCGACACGAGGACCTGCCTCGTTGAGAGTGAGTAGAGGGATCGTGGGGGCTGGGGCCACGTGCCACGCTAGTCAGATCTGGAGTGTGGTTTTCTTTCTCGCAGTTGACTGCTAGTAGTGTGACGATGGCAGGAACCCCTGAGGCAGCCCAGGTGCCCCTCCTGTGCATCCAAGATGGCTTGGCGGCCCGGCTCTGGGAAAGATAAGTGCGGGGCAAAGAGCCAGAGAGGGGTTGGGAGTGGGTGCGTGTGCCTGGCCTGGAGGGATTTTTGACATGAGTCCGGTGCACGGGGTATCCTGTGCCAGGTTATTTGGACTCATGAAAGGAAGGACTTGCTTTTTCTCTTGGGATTCACGTGTACCGGGCAGAGCAGTTGCGGTCTGTGTCCCGTCCTTTGTCTGGTGCGTGTTTTGTGTCACGTGGTGTGTGTGGTCACAGGTAGGGGATGTGTCACTTGGGGTCAGCCTGGACCTGCTCTGCCCTGCTGCGTGGATCAGTGGGTAGATGGAATATGGCTCGGAGTCTGACATCGACATGTCAGTTCCCTTAGACAGTGGAGCCGATGGCTGTCCAGTCTGTGAGCAGGATGGTCTTGCGATGCCCTGCTGGGGAGTCTAGAGTCCTGGCTAGGTAGAGTAGCAAAGAGTGTGTAGGGTTTAGAGGTTTTTGGCTTTGGTTGTGAGCAGTCCTTAAATGTTTGAGAGCTGAGTGTTTGAGCATTTGGCCATTTCATTTGCAGGGGCGGTCTTGGGAGCAGCTGAAGAGAGAGGAGACTTGTAGGTGAGTTGGGGAGGCAGCAGGAGGAGCGGGGATCCACTGCAGCTTTAGAGATGCCCTCTAATTTTGTCTCTCGCTCACTCAGGTATCCCAGAAGATGACAGCCCCAGTGTCCGAGTCCGGTGAGAGCCAGCGACACGAGGACCTGCCTCGTTGAGAGTGAGTAGAGGGATCGTGGGGGCTGGGGCCACGTGCCACGCTAGTCAGATCTGGAGTCTGGTTTTCTTTCTCGCAGTTGACTGCTAGTAGTGTGACGATGGCAGGAACCCCTGAGGCAGCCCAGGTGCCCCTGCTGTGCATCCAAGATGGCTTGGCGGCCCGGCTCTCGGAAAGATAAGTGCGGGGCAAAGAGCCAGAGAGGGGTTGGGAGTGGGTGCGTGTGCCTGGCCTGGAGGGATTTTTGACATGAGTCCGGTGCACGGGGTATCCTGTGCCAGGTTACTTGGACTCATGAAAGGAAGGACTTGCTTTTTCTCTTGGGATTCACGTGTGCCGGGCAGAGCAGTTGCGGTCTGTGTCCCGTCCTTTGTCTGGTGCGTGTTTTGTGTCACGTGGTGTGTGTGGTCACAGGTAGGGGATGTGTCACTTGGGGTCAGCCTGGAGCTGCTCTGCCCTGCTGCGTGGATCAGTGGGTAGATGGAATATGGCTGGGAGTCTGACATCAACATGTGAGTTCCCTTAGACAGTGGAGCCGATGGCTGTCCAGTCTGTGAGCAGGATGGTCTTGCGATGCCCTGCTGGGGAGTCTAGAGTCCCGGCTAGGTAGAGTAGCAAAGAGTGTGTAGGTTTTAGAGGTTTTTGGCTTTGGTTGTGAGCAGTCCCTAAATGTTTGAGAGCTGAGTGTTTGAGCATTTGGCCATTTCATTTGCAGGGGCGGTCTTGGGAGCAGCTGAAGAGAGAGGAGCCTTGTAGGTGAGTTGGGGAGGCAGCAGGAGGAGCGGGGATCCACTGCAGCTTTAGAGATGCCCTCTAATTTTGTCTCTCACTCACTCAGGTATCCCAGAAGATGACAGCCCCAGTGTCCGAGTCCGGTGAGAGCCAGCGACAGGAGGACCTGCCTCGTTGAGAGTGAGTAGAGGGATCGTGGGGGCTGGGGCCACGTGCCACGCTAGTCAGATCTGGAGTCTGGTTTTCTTTCTCGCAGTTGACTGCTAGTAGTGTGACGATGGCAGGAACCCCTGAGGCAGCCCAGGTGCCCCTCCTGTGCATCCAAGATGGCTTGGCATCCCCGGCTCTGGGAAAGATAAGTGCGGGGCAAAGAGCCAGAGAGGGGTTGGGAGTGGGGGTGCAAGTGTGTGCCTGGCCTGGAGGGATTTTTGACATGAGTCCGGTGCACGGGGTATCCTGTGCCAGGTTATTTGGACTCATGAAAGGAAGGACTTGCTTTTTCTCTTTGGATTCCCGTGTGCCGGGCAGAGCAGTTGCGGTCTGTGTCCCGTCCTTTGTCTGGTGCGTGTTTTTTTGTCACGTGGTGTGTGTGGTCACAGGTAGGGGATGTGTCACTTGGGGTCAGCCTGGACCTGCTCTGCCCTGCTCCGTGGATCAGTGGGTAGATGGAATATGGCTGGGAGTCTGACATCAACATGTCAGTTCCCTTAGACAGTGGAGCCGATGGCTGTCCAGTCTGTGAGCAGGATGGTCTTGCGATGCCCTGCTGGGGAGTCTAGAGTCCTGGCTAGGTAGAGTAGCAAAGATTGTGTAGGGTTTAGAGGTTTTTGGCTTTGGTTGTGAGCAGTCCCTAAATGTTTGAGAGCTGAGTGTTTGAGCATTTGGCCATTTCATTTGCAGGGGCGGTGTTGGGAGCAGCTGAAGAGAGAGGAGCCTTGTAGGTGAGTTGGGGAGGCAGCAGGAGGAGCGGGGATCCACTGCAGCTTTAGAGATGCCCTCTAATTTTGTCTCTCGCTCACTCAGGTATCCCAGAAGATGACAGCACCTTGTCCAACTGTGGTTAGAGCCAGCGACACGAGGACCTGCCTCGTTGAGAGTGAGTAGAGGGATCGTGGGGGCTGGGGCCACGTGCCACGCTAGTCAGATCTGGAGTGTGGTTTTCTTTCTCGCAGTTGACTGCTAGTAGTGTGACGATGGCAGGAACCCCTGAGGCAGCCCAGGTGCCCCTCCTGTGCATCCAAGATGGCTTGGCGTCCCCGGCTCTGGGAAAGATAAGTGCGGGGCAAAGAGCCAGAGAGGGGTTGGGAGTGGGGGTGCAAGTGTGTGCCTGGCCTGGAGGGATTTTTGACATGAGTCCGGTGCACGGGGTATCCTGTGCCAGGTTATTTGGACTCATGAAAGGAAGGACTTACTTTTTCTCTTGGGATTCACGTGTGCCGGGCAGAGCAGTTGCGGTCTGTGTCCCGTCCTTTGTCTGGTGCGTGTTTTTTTGTCACGTGGTGTGTGTGGTCACAGGTAGGGGATGTGTCACTTGGGGTCAGCCTGGAGCTGCTCTGCCCTGCTCCGTGGATCAGTGGGTAGATGGAATATGGCTGGGAGTCTGACATCAAGATGTCAGTTCCCTTAGACAGTGGAGCCGATGGCTGTCCAGTCTGTGAGCAGGATGGTCTTGCGATGCCCTGCTGGGGGGTCTAGAGTCCCGGCTAGGTAGAGTAGCAAAGATTGTGTAGGGTTTAGAGGTTTTTGGCTTTGGTTGTGAGCAGTCCCTAAATGTTTGAGAGCTGAGTGTTTGAGCATTTGGCCATTTCATTTGCAGGGGCGGTCTTGGGAGCAGCTGAAGAGAGAGGAGCCTTGTAGGTGAGTTGGGGAGGCAGCAGGAGGAGCGGGGATCCACTGCAGCTTTAGAGATGCCCTCTAATTTTGTCTCTCACTCACTCAGGTATCCCAGAAGATGACAGCCCCAGTGTCCGAGTCCGGTGAGAGCCAGCGACACGAGGACCTGCCTCGTTGAGAGTGAGTAGAGGGATCGTGGGGGCTGGGGCCACGTGCCACGCTAGTCAGATCTGGAGTCTGGTTTTCTTTCTCGCAGTTGACTGCTAGTAGTGTGACGATGGCAGGAACCCCTGAGGCAGCCCAGGTGCCCCTCCTGTGCATCCAAGATGGCTTGGCGTCCCCGGCTCTGGGAAAGATAAGTGCGGGGCAAAGAGCCAGAGAGGGGTTGGGAGTGGGGGTGCAAGTGTGTGCCTGGCCTGGAGGGATTTTTGACATGAGTCCGGTGCACGGGGTATCCTGTGCCAGGTTATTTGGACTCATGAAAGGAAGGACTTGCTTTTTCTCTTTGGATTCACGTGTGCCGGGCAGAGCAGTTGCGGTCTGTGTCCCGTCCTTTGTCTGGTGCGTGTTTTTTTGTCACGTGGTGTGTGTGGTCACAGGTAGGGGATGTGTCACTTGGGGTCAGCCTGGAGCTGCTCTGCCCTGCTCCGTGGATCAGTGGGTAGATGGAATATGGCTGGGAGTCTGACATCAAGATGTCAGTTCCCTTAGACAGTGGAGCCGATGGCTGTCCAGTCTGTGAGCAGGATGGTCTTGCGATGCCCTGCTGGGGGGTCTAGAGTCCCGGCTAGGTAGAGTAGCAAAGATTGTGTAGGGTTTAGAGGTTTTTGGCTTTGGTTGTGAGCAGTCCCTAAATGTTTGAGAGCTGAGTGTTTGAGCATTTGGCCATTTCATTTGCAGGGGCGGTCTTGGGAGCAGCTGAAGAGAGAGGAGCCTTGTAGGTGAGTTGGGGAGGCAGCAGGAGGAGCGGGGATCCACTGCAGCTTTAGAGATGCCCTCTAATTTTGTCTCTCACTCACTCAGGTATCCCAGAAGATGACAGCCCCAGTGTCCGAGTCCGGTGAGAGCCAGCGACACGAGGACCTGCCTCGTTGAGAGTGAGTAGAGGGATCGTGGGGGCTGGGGCCACGTGCCACGCTAGTCAGATCTGGAGTCTGGTTTTCTTTCTCGCAGTTGACTGCTAGTAGTGTGACGATGGCAGGAACCCCTGAGGCAGCCCAGGTGCCCCTCCTGTGCATCCAAGATGGCTTGGCGTCCCCGGCTCTGGGAAAGATAAGTGCGGGGCAAAGAGCCAGAGAGGGGTTGGGAGTGGGGGTGCAAGTGTGTGCCTGGCCTGGAGGGATTTTTGACATGAGTCCGGTGCACGGGGTATCCTGTGCCAGGTTATTTGGACTCATGAAAGGAAGGACTTGCTTTTTCTCTTGGGATTCACGTGTGCCGGGCAGAGCAGTTGCGGTCTGTGTCTCGTCCTTTGTCTGGTGCGTGTTTTTTTGTCACGTGGTGTGTGTGGTCACAGGTAGGGGATGTGTCACTTGGGGTCAGCCTGGACCTGCTCTGCCCTGCTCCGTGGATCAGTGGGTAGATGGAATATGGCTGGGAGTCTGACATCAAGATGTCAGTTCGCTTAGACAGTGGAGCCGATGGCTGTCCTGTCTGTGAGCAGGATGGTCTTGCGATGCCCTGCTGGGGGGTCTAGAGTCCCGGCTAGGTAGAGTAGCAAAGATTGTGTAGGTTTTAGAGGTTTTTGGCTTTGGTTGTGAGCAGTCCCTAAATGTTTGAGAGCTGAGTATTTGAGCATTTGGCCATTTCATTTGCAGGGGCGGTCTTGGGAGCAGCTGAAGAGAGAGGAGCCTTGTAGGTGAGTTGGGGAGGCAGCAGGAGGAGCGGGGATCCACTGCAGCTTTAGAGATGCCCTCTGATTTTGTCTCTTGCTCACTCAGGTATCCCAGAAGATGACAGCCCCAGTGTCCGAGTCCGGTGAGAGCCAGCGACACGAGGACCTGCCTCGTTGAGAGTGAGTAGAGGGATCGTGGGGGCTGGGGCCACGTGCCACGCTAGTCAGATCTGGAGTCTGGTTTTCTTTCTCGCAGTTGACTGCTAGTAGTGTGACGATGGCAGGAACCCCTGAGGCAGCCCAGGTGCCCCTCCTGTGCATCCAAGATGGCTTGGCGGCCCGGCTCTGGGAAAGATAAGTGCGGGGCAAAGAGCCAGAGAGGGGTTGGGAGTGGGTGCAAGTGTGTGCCTGGCCTGGAGGGATTTTTGACATGAGTCCGGTGCACGGGGTATCCTGTGCCAGGTTATTTGGACTCATGAAAGGAAGGACTTGCTTTTTCTCTTGGGATTCACGTGTGCCGGGCAGAGCAGTTGCGGTCTGTGTCCCGTCCTTTGTCTGGTGCGTGTTTTGTGTCACGTGGTGTGTGTGGTCACAGGTAGGGGATGTGTCACTTGGGGTCAGCCTGGACCTGCTCTGCCCTGCTCCGTGGATCAGTGGGTAGATGGAATATGGCTGGGAGTCTGACATCAAGATGTCAGTTCCCTTAGACAGTGGAGCCGATGGCTGTCTAGTGTGTGAGCAGGATGGTCTTGCGATGCCCTGCTGGGGGGTCTAGAGTCCCGGCTAGGTAGAGTAGCAAAGATTGTGTAGGTTTTAGAGGTTTTTGGCTTTGGTTGTGAGCAGTCCCTAAATGTTTGAGAGCTGAGTATTTGAGCATTTGGCCATTTCATTTGCAGGGGCGGTCTTGGGAGCAGCTGAAGAGAGAGGAGCCTTGTAGGTGAGTTGGGGAGGCAGCAGGAGGAGCGGGGATCCACTGCAGCTTTAGAGATGCCCTCTAATTTTGTCTCTTGCTCACTCAGGTATCCCAGAAGATGACAGCCCCAGTGTCCGAGTCCGGTGAGAGCCAGCGACAGGAGGACCTGCCTCGTTGAGAGTGAGTAGAGGGATCGTGGGGGCTGGGGCCACGTGCCACGCTAGTCAGATCTGGAGTGTGGTTTTCTTTCTCGCAGTTGACTGCTAGTAGTGTGACGATGGCAGGAACCCCTGAGGCAGCCCAGGTGCCCCTCCTGTGCATCCAAGATGGCTTGGCATCCCCGGCTCTGGGAAAGATAAGTGCGGGGCAAAGAGCCAGAGAGGGGTTGGGAGTGGGTGCGTGTGCCTGGCCTGGAGGGATTTTTGACATGAGTCCGGTGCACGGGGTATCCTGTGCCAGGTTATTTGGACTCATGAAAGGAAGGACTTGCTTTTTCTCTTGGGATTCACGTGTGCCGGGCAGAGCAGTTGCGGTCTGTGTCCCGTCCTTTGTCTGGTGCGTGTTTTGTGTCACGTGGTGTGTGTGGTCACAGGTAGGGGATGTGTCACTTGGGGTCAGCCTGGAGCTGCTCTGCCCTGCTCCGTGGATCAGTGGGTAGATGGAATATGGCTGGGAGTCTGACATCGAGATGTCAGTTCCCTTAGACAGTGGAGCCGATGGCTGTCGTGTCTGTGAGCAGGATGGTCTTGCGATGCCCTGCTGGGAGGTCTAGAGTCCCGGCTAGGTAGAGTAGCAAAGAGTGTGTAGGGTTTAGAGGTTTTTGGCTTTGGTTGTGAGCAGTCCCTAAATGTTTGAGAGCTGAGTGTTTGAGCATTTGGCCATTTCATTTGCAGGGGCGGTCTTGGGAGCAGCTGAAGAGAGAGGAGCCTTGTAGGTGAGTTGGGGAGGCAGCAGGAGGAGCGGGGATCCACTGCAGCTTTAGAGATGCCCTCTAATTTTGTCTCTCGCTCACTCAGGTATCCCAGAAGATGACAGCCCCAGTGTCCGAGTCCGGTGAGAGCCAGCGACACGAGGACCTGCCTCGTTGAGAGTGAGTAGAGGGATCGTGGGGGCTGGGGCCACGTGCCACGCTAGTCAGATCTGGAGTCTGGTTTTCTTTCTCGCAGTTGACTGCTAGTAGTGTGACGATGGCAGGAACCCCTGAGGCAGCCCAGGTGCCCCTCCTGTGCATCCAAGATGGCTTGGCGGCCCGGCTCTCGGAAAGATAAGTGCGGGGCAAAGAGCCAGAGAGGGGTTGGGAGTGGGTGCGTGTGCCTGGCCTGGAGGGATTTTTGACATGAGTCCGGTGCACGGGGTATCCTGTGCCAGGTTACTTGGACTCATGAAAGGAAGGACTTGCTTTTTCTCTTGGGATTCACGTGTGCCGGGCAGAGCAGTTGCGGTCTGTGTCTCGTCCTTTGTCTGGTGCGTGTTTTGTGTCACGTGGTGTGTGTGGTCACAGGTAGGGGATGTGTCACTTGGGGTCAGCCTGGAGCTGCTCTGCCCTGCTGCGTGGATCAGTGGGTAGATGGAATATGGCTGGGAGTCTGACATCAACATGTGAGTTCCCTTAGACAGTGGAGCCGATGGCTGTCCAGTCTGTGAGCAGGATGGTCTTGCGATGCCCTGCTGGGGAGTCTAGAGTCCCGGCTAGGTAGAGTAGCAAAGAGTGTGTAGGTTTTAGAGGTTTTTGGCTTTGGTTGTGAGCAGTCCCTAAATGTTTGAGAGCTGAGTGTTTGAGCATTTGCCCATTTCATTTGCAGGGGCGGTCTTGGGAGCAGCTGAAGAGAGAGGAGCCTTGTAGGTGAGTTGGGGAGGCAGCAGGAGGAGCGGGGATCCACTGCAGCTTTAGAGATGCCCTCTAATTTTGTCTCTCGCTCACTCAGGTATCCCAGAAGATGACAGCCGCAGTGTCTGAGTCCGGTGAGAGCCAGCGACACGAGGACCTGCCTCGTTGAGAGTGAGTAGAGGGATCGTGGGGGCTGGGGCCACGTGCCACGCTAGTCAGATCTGGAGTCTGGTTTTCTTTCTCGCAGTTGACTGCTAGTAGTGTGACGATGGCAGGAACCCCTGAGGCAGCCCAGGTGCCCCTGCTGTGCATCCAAGATGGCTTGGCGGCCCGGCTCTCGGAAAGATAAGTGCGGGGCAAAGAGCCAGAGAGGGGTTGGGAGTGGGTGCAAGTGTGTGCCTGGCCTGGAGGGATTTTTGACATGAGTCCGGTGCACGGGGTATCCTGTGCCAGGTTACTTGGACTCATGAAAGGAAGGACTTGCTTTTTCTCTTGGGATTCACGTGTGCCGGGCAGAGCAGTTGCGGTCTGTGTCTCGTCCTTTGTCTGGTGCGTGTTTTGTGTCACGTGGTGTGTGTGGTCACAGGTAGGGGATGTGTCACTTGGGGTCAGCCTGGAGCTGCTCTGCCCTGCTGCGTGGATCAGTGGGTAGATGGAATATGGCTGGGAGTCTGACATCAACATGTGAGTTCCCTTAGACAGTGGAGCCGATGGCTGTCCAGTCTGTGAGCAGGATGGTCTTGCGATGCCCTGCTGGGGAGTCTAGAGTCCCGGCTAGGTAGAGTAGCAAAGAGTGTGTAGGTTTTAGAGGTTTTTGGCTTTGGTTGTGAGCAGTCCCTAAATGTTTGAGAGCTGAGTGTTTGAGCATTTGCCCATTTCATTTGCAGGGGCGGTCTTGGGAGCAGCTGAAGAGAGAGGAGCCTTGTAGGTGAGTTGGGGAGGCAGCAGGAGGAGCGGGGATCCACTGCAGCTTTAGAGATGCCCTCTAATTTTGTCTCTCGCTCACTCAGGTATCCCAGAAGATGACAGCCGCAGTGTCTGAGTCCGGTGAGAGCCAGCGACACGAGGACCTGCCTCGTTGAGAGTGAGTAGAGGGATCGTGTGGGCTGGGGCCACGTGCCACGCTAGTCAGATCTGGAGTGTGGTTTTCTTTCTCGCAGTTGACTGCTAGTAGTGTGACGATGGCAGGAACCCCTGAGGCAGCCCAGGTGCCCCTGCTGTGCATCCAAGATGGCTTGGCGGCCCGGCTCTCGGAAAGATAAGTGCGGGGCAAAGAGCCAGAGAGGGGTTGGGAGTGGGTGCAAGTGTGTGCCTGGCCTGGAGGGATTTTTGACATGAGTCCGGTGCACGGGGTATCCTGTGCCAGGTTATTTGGACTCATGAAAGGAAGGACTTGCTTTTTCTCTTGGGATTCACGTGTGCCGGGCAGAGCAGTTGCGGTCTGTGTCTCGTCCTTTGTCTGGTGCGTGTTTTGTGTCACGTGGTGTGTGTGGTCACAGGTAGGGGATGTGTCACTTGGGGTCAGCCTGGAGCTGCTCTGCCCTGCTCCGTGGATCAGTGGGTAGATGGAATATGGCTGGGAGTCTGACATCGAGATGTCAGTTCCCTTAGACAGTGGAGCCGATGGCTGTCCTGTCTGTGAGCAGGATGGTCTTGCGATGCCCTGCTGGGAGGTCTAGAGTCCCGGCTAGGTAGAGTAGCAGAGATTGTGTAGGGTTTAGAGGTTTTTGGCTTTGGTTGTGAGCAGTCCCTAAATGTTTGAGAGCTGAGTGTTTGAGCATTTGGCCATTTCATTTGCAGGGGCGGTCTTGGGAGCAGCTGAAGAGAGAGGAGCCTTGTAGGTGAGTTGGGGAGGCAGCAGGAGGAGCGGGGATCCACTGCAGCTTTAGAGATGCCCTCTAATTTTGTCTCTCGCTCACTCAGGTATCCCAGAAGATGACAGCCGCAGTGTCTGAGTCCGGTGAGAGCCAGCGACACGAGGACCTGCCTCGTTGAGAGTGAGTAGAGGGATCGTGGGGGCTGGGGCCACGTGCCACGCTAGTCAGATCTGGAGTGTGGTTTTCTTTCTCGCAGTTGACTGCTAGTAGTGTGACGATGGCAGGAACCCCTGAGGCAGCCCAGGTGCCCCTGCTGTGCATCCAAGATGGCTTGGCGGCCCGGCTCTCGGAAAGATAAGTGCGGGGCAAAGAGCCAGAGAGGGGTTGGGAGTGGGTGCAAGTGTGTGCCTGGCCTGGAGGGATTTTTGACATGAGTCCGGTGCACGGGGTATCCTGTGCCAGGTTATTTGGACTCATGAAAGGAAGGACTTGCTTTTTCTCTTGGGATTCACGTGTGCCGGGCAGAGCAGTTGCGGTCTGTGTCCCGTCCTTTGTCTGGTGCGTGTTTTGTGTCACGTGGTGTGTGTGGTCACAGGTAGGGGATGTGTCACTTGGGGTCAGCCTGGAGCTGCTCTGCCCTGCTCCGTGGATCAGTGGGTAGATGGAATATGGCTGGGAGTCTGACATCGAGATGTCAGTTCCCTTAGACAGTGGAGCCGATGGCTGTCCTGTCTGTGAGCAGGATGGTCTTGCGATGCCCTGCTGGGAGGTCTAGAGTCCCGGCTAGGTAGAGTAGCAGAGATTGTGTAGGGTTTAGAGGTTTTTGGCTTTGGTTGTGAGCAGTCCCTAAATGTTTGAGAGCTGAGTGTTTGAGCATTTGGCCATTTCATTTGCAGGGGCGGTCTTGGGAGCAGCTGAAGAGAGAGGAGCCTTGTAGATGAGTTGGGGAGGCAGCAGGAGGAGCGGGGATCCACTGCAGCTTTAGAGATGCCCTCTAATTTTGTCTCTCGCTCACTCAGGTATCCCAGAAGATGACAGCCGCAGTGTCCGAGTCCGGTGAGAGCCAGCGACACGAGGACCTGCCTCGTTGAGTGTGAGTAGAGGGATCGTGGGGGCTGGGGCCACGTGCCACGCTAGTCAGATCTGGAGTGTGGTTTTCTTTCTCACAGTTGACTGCTAGTAGTGTGACGATGGCAGGAACCCCTGAGGCAGCCCAGGTGCCCCTCCTGTGCATCCAAGATGGCTTGGCGTCCCCGGCTCTGGGAAAGATAAGTGCGGGGCAAAGAGCCAGAGAGGGGTTGGGAGTGGGGGTGCAAGTGTGTGCCTGGCCTGGAGGGATTTTTGACATGAGTCCGGTGCACGGGGTATCCTGTGCCAGGTTATTTGGACTCATGAAAGGAAGGACTTGCTTTTTCTCTTGGGATTCACGTGTGCCGGGCAGAGCAGTTGCGGTCTGTGTCTCGTCCTTTGTCTGGTGCGTGTTTTTTTGTCACGTGGTGTGTGTGGTCACAGGTAGGGGATGTGTCACTTGGGGTCAGCCTGGACCTGCTCTGCCCTGCTCCGTGGATCAGTGGGTAGATGGAATATGGCTGGGAGTCTGACATCAAGATGTCAGTTCCCTTAGACAGTGGAGCCGATGGCTGTCCTGTCTGTGAGCAGGATGGTCTTGCGATGCCCTGCTGGGGGGTCTAGAGTCCCGGCTAGGTAGAGTAGCAAAGATTGTGTAGGTTTTAGAGGTTTTTGGCTTTGGTTGTGAGCAGTCCCTAAATGTTTGAGAGCTGAGTATTTGAGCATTTGGCCATTTCATTTGCAGGGGCGGTCTTGGGAGCAGCTGAAGAGAGAGGAGCCTTGTAGGTGAGTTGGGGAGGCAGCAGGAGGAGCGGGGATCCACTGCAGCTTTAGAGATGCCCTCTAATTTTGTCTCTTGCTCACTCAGGTATCCCAGAAGATGACAGCCCCAGTGTCCGAGTCCGGTGAGAGCCAGCGACAGGAGGACCTGCCTCGTTGAGAGTGAGTAGAGGGATCGTGGGGGCTGGGGCCACGTGCCACGCTAGTCAGATCTGGAGTGTGGTTTTCTTTCTCGCAGTTGACTGCTAGTAGTGTGACGATGGCAGGAACCCCTGAGGCAGCCCAGGTGCCCCTCCTGTGCATCCAAGATGGCTTGGCATCCCCGGCTCTGGGAAAGATAAGTGCGGGGCAAAGAGCCAGAGAGGGGTTGGGAGTGGGTGCGTGTGCCTGGCCTGGAGGGATTTTTGACATGAGTCCGGTGCACGGGGTATCCTGTGCCAGGTTATTTGGACTCATGAAAGGAAGGACTTGCTTTTTCTCTTGGGATTCACGTGTGCCGGGCAGAGCAGTTGCGGTCTGTGTCCCGTCCTTTGTCTGGTGCGTGTTTTGTGTCACGTGGTGTGTGTGGTCACAGGTAGGGGATGTGTCACTTGGGGTCAGCCTGGAGCTGCTCTGCCCTGCTCCGTGGATCAGTGGGTAGATGGAATATGGCTGGGAGTCTGACATCGAGATGTCAGTTCCCTTAGACAGTGGAGCCGATGGCTGTCCTGTCTGTGAGCAGGATGGTCTTGCGATGCCCTGCTGGGAGGTCTAGAGTCCCGGCTAGGTAGAGTAGCAAAGAGTGTGTAGGGTTTAGAGGTTTTTGGCTTTGGTTGTGAGCAGTCCCTAAATGTTTGAGAGCTGAGTATTTGAGCATTTGGCCATTTCATTTGCAGGGGCGGTCTTGGGAGCAGCTGAAGAGAGAGGAGCCTTGTAGGTGAGTTGGGGAGGCAGCAGGAGGAGCGGGGATCCACTGCAGCTTTAGAGATGCCCTCTAATTTTGTCTCTTGCTCACTCAGGTATCCCAGAAGATGACAGCCCCAGTGTCCGAGTCCGGTGAGAGCCAGCGACAGGAGGACCTGCCTCGTTGAGAGTGAGTAGAGGGATCGTGGGGGCTGGGGCCACGTGCCACGCTAGTCAGATCTGGAGTCTGGTTTTCTTTCTCGCAGTTGACTGCTAGTAGTGTGACGATGGCAGGAACCCCTGAGGCAGCCCAGGTGCCCCTCCTGTGCATCCAAGATGGCTTGGCATCCCCGGCTCTGGGAAAGATAAGTGCGGGGCAAAGAGCCAGAGAGGGGTTGGGAGTGGGTGCGTGTGCCTGGCCTGGAGGGATTTTTGACATGAGTCCGGTGCACGGGGTATCCTGTGCCAGGTTATTTGGACTCATGAAAGGAAGGACTTGCTTTTTCTCTTGGGATTCACGTGTGCCGGGCAGAGCAGTTGCGGTCTGTGTCCCGTCCTTTGTCTGGTGCGTGTTTTGTGTCACGTGGTGTGTGTGGTCACAGGTAGGGGATGTGTCACTTGGGGTCAGCCTGGAGCTGCTCTGCCCTGCTCCGTGGATCAGTGGGTAGATGGAATATGGCTGGGAGTCTGACATCGAGATGTCAGTTCCCTTAGACAGTGGAGCCGATGGCTGTCCTGTCTGTGAGCAGGATGGTCTTGCGATGCCCTGCTGGGAGGTCTAGAGTCCCGGCTAGGTAGAGTAGCAAAGAGTGTGTAGGGTTTAGAGGTTTTTGGCTTTGGTTGTGAGCAGTCCCTAAATGTTTGAGAGCTGAGTGTTTGAGCATTTGGCCATTTCATTTGCAGGGGCGGTCTTGGGAGCAGCTGAAGAGAGAGGAGCCTTGTAGATGAGTTGGGGAGGCAGCAGGAGGAGCGGGGATCCACTGCAGCTTTAGAGATGCCCTCTAATTTTGTCTCTCGCTCACTCAGGTATCCCAGAAGATGACAGCCGCAGTGTCCGAGTCCGGTGAGAGCCAGCGACACGAGGACCTGCCTCGTTGAGTGTGAGTAGAGGGATCGTGTGGGCTGGGGCCACGTGCCACGCTAGTCAGATCTGGAGTGTGGTTTTCTTTCTCGCAGTTGACTGCTAGTAGTGTGACGATGGCAGGAACCCCTGAGGCAGCCCAGGTGCCCCTCCTGTGCATCCAAGATGGCTTGGCGGCCCGGCTCTGGGAAAGATAAGTGCGGGGCAAAGAGCCAGAGAGGGGTTGGGAGTGGGTGCAAGTGTGTGCCTGGCCTGGAGGGATTTTTGACATGAGTCCGGTGCACGGGGTATCCTGTGCCAGGTTATTTGGACTCATGAAAGGAAGGACTTGCTTTTTCTCTTGGGATTCACGTGTGCCGGGCAGAGCAGTTGCGGTCTGTGTCCCGTCCTTTGTCTGGTGCGTGTTTTGTGTCACGTGGTGTGTGTGGTCACAGGTAGGGGATGTGTCACTTGGGGTCAGCCTGGACCTGCTCTGCCCTGCTCCGTGGATCAGTGGGTCGATGGAATATGGCTGGGAGTCTGACATCAAGATGTCAGTTCCCTTAGACAGTGGAGCCGATGGCTGTCCAGTCTGTGAGCAGGATGGTCTTGCGATGCCCTGCTGGGGAGTCTAGAGTCCTGGCTAGGTAGAGTAGCAAAGATTGTGTAGGGTTTAGAGGTTTTTGGCTTTGGTTGTGAGCAGTCCCTAAATGTTTGAGAGCTGAGTGTTTGAGCATTTGGCCATTTCATTTGCAGGGGCGGTCTTGGGAGCAGCTGAAGAGAGAGGAGCCTTGTAGGTGAGTTGGGGAGGCAGCAGGAGGAGCGGGGATCCACTGCAGCTTTAGAGATGCCCTCTAATTTTGTCTCTCGCTCACTCAGGTATCCCAGAAGATGACAGCCGCAGTGTCCGAGTCCGGTGAGAGCCTGCGACACGAGGACCTGCCTCGTTGAGTGTGAGTAGAGGGATCGTGGGGGCTGGGGCCACGTGCCACGCTAGTCAGATCTGGAGTGTGGTTTTCTTTCTCGCAGTTGACTGCTAGTAGTGTGACGATGGCAGGAACCCCTGAGGCAGCCCAGGTGCCCCTGCTGTGCATCCAAGATGGCTTGGCATCCCCGGCTCTGGGAAAGATAAGTGCGGGGCAAAGAGCCAGAGAGGGGTTGGGAGTGGGTGCAAGTGTGTGCCTGGCCTGGAGGGATTTTTGACATGAGTCCGGTGCACGGGGTATCCTGTGCCAGGTTATTTGGACTCATGAAAGGAAGGACTTGCTTTTTCTCTTGGGATTCACGTGTGCCGGGCAGAGCAGTTGCGGTCTGTGTCCCGTCCTTTGTCTGGTGCGTGTTTTGTGTCACGTGGTGTGTGTGGTCACAGGTAGGGGATGTGTCACTTGGGGTCAGCCTGGAGCTGCTCTGCCCTGCTGCGTGGATCAGTGGGTAGATGGAATATGGCTGGGAGTCTGTCATCGAGATGTCAGTTCCCTTAGACAGTGGAGCCGATGGCTGTCCAGTCTGTGAGCAGGATGGTCTTGCGATGCCCTGCTGGGGGGGTCTAGAGTCCCGGCTAGGTAGAGTAGCAAAGAGTGTGTAGGGTTTAGAGGTTTTTGGCTTTGGTTGTGAGCAGTCCCTAAATGTTTGAGAGCTGAGTGTTTGAGCATTTGGCCATTTCATTTGCAGGGGCGGTCTTGGGAGCAGCTGAAGAGAGAGGAGCCTTGTAGGTGAGTTGGGGAGGCAGCAGGAGGAGCGGGGATCCACTGCAGCTTTAGAGATGCCCTCTAATTTTGTCTCTCGCTCACTCAGGTATCCCAGAAGATGACAGCCGCAGTGTCCGAGTCCGGTGAGAGCCAGCGACACGAGGACCTGCCTCGTTGAGTGTGAGTAGAGGGATCGTGTGGGCTGGGGCCACGTGCCACGCTAGTCAGATCTGGAGTGTGGTTTTCTTTCTCGCAGTTGACTGCTAGTAGTGTGACGATGGCAGGAACCCCTGAGGCAGCCCAGGTGCCCCTCCTGTGCATCCAAGATGGCTTGGCGGCCCGGCTCTGGGAAAGATAAGTGCGGGGCAAAGAGCCAGAGCGGGGTTGGGAGTGGGTGCAAGTGTGTGCCTGGCCTGGAGGGATTTTTGACATGAGTCCGGTGCACGGGGTATCCTGTGCCAGGTTATTTGGATTCATGAAAGGAAGGACTTGCTTTTTCTCTTGGGATTCCCGTGTGCCGGGCAGAGCAGTTGCGGTCTGTGTCCCGTCCTTTGTCTGGTGCGTGTTTTTTTGTCACGTGGTGTGTGTGGTCACAGGTAGGGGATGTGTCACTTGGGGTCAGCCTGGACCTGCTCTGCCCTGCTCCGTGGATCAGTGGGTCGATGGAATATGGCTGGGAGTCTGACATCAAGATGTCAGTTCCCTTAGACAGTGGAGCCGATGGCTGTCCTGTCTGTGAGCAGGATGGTCTTGCGATGCCCTGCTGGGGGGTCTAGAGTCCCGGCTAGGTAGAGTAGCAAAGATTGTGTAGGTTTTAGAGGTTTTTGGCTTTGGTTGTGAGCAGTCCCTAAATGTTTGAGAGCTGAGTATTTGAGCATTTGGCCATTTCATTTGCAGGGGCGGTCTTGGGAGCAGCTGAAGAGAGAGGAGCCTTGTAGGTGAGTTGGGGAGGCAGCAGGAGGAGCGGGGATCCACTGCAGCTTTAGAGATGCCCTCTAATTTTGTCTCTCGCTCACTCAGGTATCCCAGAAGATGACAGCCCCAGTGTCCGAGTCCGGTGAGAGCCAGCGACACGAGGACCTGCCTCGTTGAGAGTGAGTAGAGGGATCGTGGGGGCTGGGGCCACGTGCCACGCTAGTCAGATCTGGAGTGTGGTTTTCTTTCTCGCAGTTGACTGCTAGTAGTGTGACGATGGCAGGAACCCCTGAGGCAGCCCAGGTGCCCCTGCTGTGCATCCAAGATGGCTTGGCGTCCCCGGCTCTCGGAAAGATAAGTGCGGGGCAAAGAGCCAGAGAGGGGTTGGGAGTGGGGGTGCAAGTGTGTGCCTGGCCTGGAGGGATTTTTGACATGAGTCCGGTGCACGGGGTATGCTGTGCCAGGTTATTTGGACTCATGAAAGGAAGGACTTGCTTTTTCTCTTGGGATTCACGTGTGCCGGGCAGAGCAGTTGCGGTCTGTGTCCCGTCCTTTGTCTGGTGCATGTTTTTTTGTCACGTGGTGTGTGTGGTCACAGGTAGGGGATGTGTCACTTGGGGTCAGCCTGGAGCTGCTCTGCCCTGCTGCGTGGATCAGTGGGTAGATGGACTATGGCTGGGAGTCTGACATCAAGATGTCAGTTCCCTTAGACAGTGGAGCCGATGGCTGTCCAGTCTGTGAGCAGGATGGTCTTGCGATGCCCTGCTGGGGGGTCTAGAGTCCTGGCTAGGTAGAGTAGCAAAGAGTGTGTAGGATTTAGAGGTTTTTGGCTTTGGTTGTGAGTAGTCCTTAAATGTTTGAGAGCTGAGTGTTTGAGCATTTGCCCATTTCATTTGCAGGGGCGGTCTTGGGAGCAGCTGAAGAGAGAGGAGCCTTGTAGGTGAGTTGGGGAGGCAGCAGGAGGAGCGGGGATCCACTGCAGCTTTAGAGATGCCCTCTAATTTTGTCTCTCGCTCACTCAGGTATCCCAGAAGATGACAGCCCCAGTGTCCGAGTCCGGTGAGAGCCAGCGACACGAGGACCTGCCTCGTTGAGTGTGAGTAGAGGGATCGTGGGGGCTGGGGCCACGTGCCACGCTAGTCAGATCTGGAGTCTGGTTTTCTTTCTCGCAGTTGACTGCTAGTAGTGTGACGATGGCAGGAACCCCTGAGGCAGCCCAGGTGCCCCTCCTGTGCATCCAAGATGGCTTGGCGTCCCCGGCTCTGGGAAAGATAAGTGCGGGGCAAAGAGCCAGAGAGGGGTTGGGAGTGGGTGCAAGTGTGTGCCTGGCCTGGAGGGATTTTTGACATGAGTCCGGTGCACGGGGTATCCTGTGCCAGGTTATTTGGACTCATGAAAGGAAGGACTTGCTTTTTCTCTTGGGATTCACGTGTGCCGGGCAGAGCAGTTGCGGTCTGTGTCCCGTCCTTTGTCTGGTGCGTGTTTTGTGTCACGTGGTGTGTGTGGTCACAGGTAGGGGATGTGTCACTTGGGGTCAGCCTGGAGCTGCTCTGCCCTGCTCCGTGGATCAGTGGGTCGATGGAATATGGCTGGGAGTCTGTCATCGAGATGTCAGTTCCCTTAGACAGTGGAGCCGATGGCTGTCCAGTCTGTGAGCAGGATGGTCTTGCGATGCCCTGCTGGGGGGTCTAGAGTCCCGGCTAGGTAGAGTAGCAAAGAGTGTGTAGGGTTTAGAGGTTTTTGGCTTTGGTTGTGAGCAGTCCCTAAATGTTTGAGAGCTGAGTGTTTGAGCATTTGGCCATTTCATTTGCAGGGGCGGTCTTGGGAGCAGCTGAAGAGAGAGGAGCCTTGTAGGTGAGTTGGGGAGGCAGCAGGAGGAGCGGGGATCCACTGCAGCTTTAGAGATGCCCTCTAATTTTGTCTCTCGCTCACTCAGGTATCCCAGAAGATGACAGCCGCAGTGTCTGAGTCCGGTCAGAGCTAGCGACACGAGGACCTGCCTCGTTGAGAGTGAGTAGAGGGATCGTGTGGGCTGGGGCCACGTGCCACGCTAGTCAGATCTGGAGTGTGGTTTTCTTTCTCGCAGTTGACTGCTAGTAGTGTGACGATGGCAGGAACCCCTGAGGCAGCCCAGGTGCCCCTGCTGTGCATCCAAGATGGCTTGGCAGCCCCGGCTCTCGGAAAGATAAGTGCGGGGCAAAGAGCCAGAGAGGGGTTGGGAGTGGGTGCGTGTGCCTGGCCTGGAGGGATTTTTGACATGAGTCCGGTGCACGGGGTATCCTGTGCCAGGTTATTTGGACTCATGAAAGGAAGGACTTGCTTTTTTTCTTGGGATTCACGTGTGCCGGGCAGAGCAGTTGCGGTCTGTGTCCTGTCCTTTGTCTGGTGCGTGTTTTTTTGTCACGTGGTGTGTGTGGTCACAGGTAGGGGATGTGTCACTTGGGGTCAGCCTGGACCTGCTCTGCCCTGCTGCGTGGATCATTGGGTAGATGGAATATGGCTGGGAGTCTGACATCAACATGTCAGTTCCCTTAGACAGTGGAGCCGATGGCTGTCCAGTCTGTGAGCAGGATGGTCTTGCGATGCCCTGCTGGGGGGTCTAGAGTCCCGGCTAGGTAGAGTAGCAAAGAGTGTGTAGGGTTTAGAGGTTTTTGGCTTTGGTTGTGAGCAGTCCCTAAATGTTTGAGAGCTGAGTGTTTGAGCATTTGGCCATTTCATTTGCAGGGGCGGTCTTGGGAGCAGCTGAAGAGAGAGGAGCCTTGTAGGTGAGTTGGAGAGGCAGCAGGAGGAGCGGGGATCCACTGCAGCTTTAGAGATGCCCTCTAATTTTGTCTCTCGCTCACTCAGGTATCCCAGAAGATGACAGCCCCAGTGTCCGAGTCCGGTGAGAGCCAGCGACACGAGGACCTGCCTCGTTGAGAGTGAGTAGAGGGATCGTGGGGGCTGGGGCCACGTGCCACGCTAGTCAGATCTGGAGTCTGGTTTTCTTTCTCGCAGTTGACTGCTAGTAGTGTGACGATGGCAGGAACCCCTGAGGCAGCCCAGGTGCCCCTCCTGTGCATCCAAGATGGCTTGGCGGCCCGGCTCTCGGAAAGATAAGTGCGGGGCAAAGAGCCAGAGAGGGGTTGGGAGTGGGTGCGTGTGCCTGGCCTGGAGGGATTTTTGACATGAGTCCGGTGCACGGGGTATCCTGTGCCAGGTTATTTGGATTCATGAAAGGAAGGACTTGCTTTTTCTCTTGGGATTCACGTGTGCTGGGCAGAGCAGTTGCGGTCTGTGTCCCGTCCTTTGTCTGGTGCGTGTTTTTTTGTCACGTGGTGTGTGTGGTCACAGGTAGGGGATGTGTCACTTGGGGTCAGCCTGGACCTGCTCTGCCCTGCTGCGTGGATCAGTGGGTAGATGGAATATGGCTCGGAGTCTGACATCAACATGTCAGTTCCCTTAGACAGTGGAGCCGATGGCTGTCCTGTCTGTGAGCAGAATGGTCTTGCGATGCCCTGCTGGGGAGTCTAGAGTCCCGGCTAGGTAGAGTAGCAAAGATTGTGTAGGTTTTAGAGGTTTTTGGCTTTGGTTGTGAGCAGTCCCTAAATGTTTGAGAACTGAGTGTTTGAGCATTTGGCCATTTCATTTGCAGGGGCGGTCTTGGGAGCAGCTGAAGAGAGAGGAGCCTTGTAGGTGAGTTGGGGAGGCAGCAGGAGGAGCGGGGATCCACTGCAGCTTTAGAGATGCCCTCTAATTTTGTCTCTCGCTCACTCAGGTATCCCAGAAGATGACAGCACCTTGTCCTACTGTGGTCAGAGCCAGCGACACGAGGACCTGCCTCGTTGAGAGTGAGTAGAGGGATCGTGGGGGCTGGGGCCACGTGCCACGCTAGTCAGATCTGGAGTCTGGTTTTCTTTCTCACAGTTGACTGCTAGTAGTGTGACGATGGCAGGAACCCCTGAGGCAGCCCAGGTGCCCCTCCTGTGCATCCAAGATGGCTTGGCGGCCCGGCTCTCGGAAAGATAAGTGCGGGGCAAAGAGCCAGAGAGGGGTTGGGAGTGGGTGCAAGTGTGTGCCTGGCCTGGAGGGATTTTTGACATGAGTCCGGTGCACGGGGTATCCTGTGCCAGGTTATTTGGACTCATGAAAGGAAGGACTTGCTTTTTCTCTTGGGATTCACGTGTGCCGGGCAGAGCAGTTGCGGTCTGTGTCCCGTCCTTTGTCTGGTGCGTGTTTTTTTGTCACGTGGTGTGTGTGGTCACAGGTAGGGGATGTGTCACTTGGGGTCAGCCTGGACCTGCTCTGCCCTGCTGCGTGGATCAGTGGGTAGATGGAATATGGCTGGGAGTCTGACATCAAGATGTCAGTTCCCTTAGACAGTGGAGCCGATGGCTGTCCAGTCTGTGAGCAGGATGGTCTTGCGATGCCCTGCTGGGGGGTCTAGAGTCCTGGCTAGGTAGAGTAGCAAAGAGTGTGTAGGATTTAGAGGTTTTTGGCTTTGGTTGTGAGCAGTCCCTAAATGTTTGAGAGCTGAGTGTTTGAGCATTTGGCCATTTCATTTGCAGGGGCGGTCTTGGGAGCAGCTGAAGAGAGAGGAGCCTTGTAGGTGAGTTGGGGAGGCAGCAGGAGGAGCGGGGATCCACTGCAGCTTTAGAGATGCCCTCTAATTTTGTCTCTCGCTCACTCAGGTATCCCAGAAGATGACAGCCCCAGTGTCCGAGTCCGGTGAGAGCCAGCGACACGAGGACCTGCCTCGTTGAGTGTGAGTAGAGGGATCGTGGGGGCTGGGGCCACGTGCCACGCTAGTCAGATCTGGAGTCTGGTTTTCTTTCTCGCAGTTGACTGCTAGTAGTGTGACGATGGCAGGAACCCCTGAGGCAGCCCAGGTGCCCCTCCTGTGCATCCAAGATGGCTTGGCGTCCCCGGCTCTGGGAAAGATAAGTGCGGGGCAAAGAGCCAGAGAGGGGTTGGGAGTGGGTGCAAGTGTGTGCCTGGCCTGGAGGGATTTTTGACATGAGTCCGGTGCACGGGGTATCCTGTGCCAGGTTATTTGGACTCATGAAAGGAAGGACTTGCTTTTTCTCTTGGGATTCACGTGTGCCGGGCAGAGCAGTTGCGGTCTGTGTCCCGTCCTTTGTCTGGTGCGTGTTTTGTGTCACGTGGTGTGTGTGGTCACAGGTAGGGGATGTGTCACTTGGGGTCAGCCTGGAGCTGCTCTGCCCTGCTCCGTGGATCAGTGGGTCGATGGAATATGGCTGGGAGTCTGTCATCGAGATGTCAGTTCCCTTAGACAGTGGAGCCGATGGCTGTCCAGTCTGTGAGCAGGATGGTCTTGCGATGCCCTGCTGGGGGGTCTAGAGTCCCGGCTAGGTAGAGTAGCAAAGAGTGTGTAGGGTTTAGAGGTTTTTGGCTTTGGTTGTGAGCAGTCCCTAAATGTTTGAGAGCTGAGTGTTTGAGCATTTGGCCATTTCATTTGCAGGGGCGGTCTTGGGAGCAGCTGAAGAGAGAGGAGCCTTGTAGGTGAGTTGGGGAGGCAGCAGGAGGAGCGGGGATCCACTGCAGCTTTAGAGATGCCCTCTAATTTTGTCTCTCGCTCACTCAGGTATCCCAGAAGATGACAGCCGCAGTGTCTGAGTCCGGTCAGAGCTAGCGACACGAGGACCTGCCTCGTTGAGAGTGAGTAGAGGGATCGTGTGGGCTGGGGCCACGTGCCACGCTAGTCAGATCTGGAGTCTGGTTTTCTTTCTCGCAGTTGACTGCTAGTAGTGTGACGATGGCAGGAACCCCTGAGGCAGCCCAGGTGCCCCTGCTGTGCATCCAAGATGGCTTGGCAGCCCCGGCTCTCGGAAAGATAAGTGCGGGGCAAAGAGCCAGAGAGGGGTTGGGAGTGGGTGCGTGTGCCTGGCCTGGAGGGATTTTTGACATGAGTCCGGTGCACGGGGTATCCTGTGCCAGGTTATTTGGACTCATGAAAGGAAGGACTTGCTTTTTTTCTTGGGATTCACGTGTGCCGGGCAGAGCAGTTGCGGTCTGTGTCCTGTCCTTTGTCTGGTGCGTGTTTTTTTGTCACGTGGTGTGTGTGGTCACAGGTAGGGGATGTGTCACTTGGGGTCAGCCTGGACCTGCTCTGCCCTGCTGCGTGGATCATTGGGTAGATGGAATATGGCTGGGAGTCTGTCATCGAGATGTCAGTTCCCTTAGACAGTGGAGCCGATGGCTGTCCAGTCTGTGAGCAGGATGGTCTTGCGATGCCCTGCTGGGGGGTCTAGAGTCCCAGCTAGGTAGAGTAGCAAAGAGTGTGTAGGGTTTAGAGGTTTTTGGCTTTGGTTGTGAGCAGTCCCTAAATGTTTGAGAGCTGAGTGTTTGAGCATTTGGCCATTTCATTTGCAGGGGCGGTCTTGGGAGCAGCTGAAGAGAGAGGAGCCTTGTAGGTGAGTTGGAGAGGCAGCAGGAGGAGCGGGGATCCACTGCAGCTTTAGAGATGCCCTCTAATTTTGTCTCTCGCTCACTCAGGTATCCCAGAAGATGACAGCCCCAGTGTCCGAGTCCGGTGAGAGCCAGCGACACGAGGACCTGCCTCGTTGAGAGTGAGTAGAGGGATCGTGGGGGCTGGGGCCACGTGCCACGCTAGTCAGATCTGGAGTCTGGTTTTCTTTCTCGCAGTTGACTGCTAGTAGTGTGACGATGGCAGGAACCCCTGAGGCAGCCCAGGTGCCCCTCCTGTGCATCCAAGATGGCTTGGCGGCCCGGCTCTCGGAAAGATAAGTGCGGGGCAAAGAGCCAGAGAGGGGTTGGGAGTGGGTGCGTGTGCCTGGCCTGGAGGGATTTTTGACATGAGTCCGGTGCACGGGGTATCCTGTGCCAGGTTATTTGGATTCATGAAAGGAAGGACTTGCTTTTTCTCTTGGGATTCACGTGTGCCGGGCAGAGCAGTTGCGGTCTGTGTCCCGTCCTTTGTCTGGTGCGTGTTTTTTTGTCACATGGTGTGTGTGGTCACAGGTAGGGGATGTGTCACTTGGGGTCAGCCTGGACCTGCTCTGCCCTGCTGCGTGGATCAGTGGGTCGATGGAATATGGCTGGGAGTCTGTCATCGAGATGTCTGTTCCCTTAGACAGTGGAGCCGATGGCTGTCCAGTCTGTGAGCAGGATGGTCTTGCGATGCCCTGCTGGGGGGTCTAGAGTCCCGGCTAGGTAGAGTAGCAAAGAGTGTGTAGGGTTTAGAGGTTTTTGGCTTTGGTTGTGAGCAGTCCCTAAATGTTTGAGAGCTGAGTGTTTGAGCATTTGGCCATTTCATTTGCAGGGGCGGTCTTGGGAGCAGCTGAAGAGAGAGGAGCCTTGTAGGTGAGTTGGGGAGGCAGCAGGAGGAGCGGGGATCCACTGCAGCTTTAGAGATGCCCTCTAATTTTGTCTCTCGCTCACTCAGGTATCCCAGAAGATGACAGCACCTTGTCCTACTGTGGTCAGAGCCAGCGACACGAGGACCTGCCTCGTTGAGAGTGAGTAGAGGGATCGTGGGGGCTGGGGCCACGTGCCACGCTAGTCAGATCTGGAGTCTGGTTTTCTTTCTCACAGTTGACTGCTAGTAGTGTGACGATGGCAGGAACCCCTGAGGCAGCCCAGGTGCCCCTCCTGTGCATCCAAGATGGCTTGGCGGCCCGGCTCTCGGAAAGATAAGTGCGGGGCAAAGAGCCAGAGAGGGGTTGGGAGTGGGGGTGCAAGTGTGTGCCTGGCCTGGAGGGATTTTTGACATGAGTCCGGTGCACGGGGTATCCTGTGCCAGGTTATTTGGACTCATGAAAGGAAGGACTTGCTTTTTCTCTTGGGATTCACGTGTGCCGGGCAGAGCAGTTGCGGTCTGTGTCCCGTCCTTTGTCTGGTGCGTGTTTTTTTGTCACGTGGTGTGTGTGGTCACAGGTAGGGGATGTGTCACTTGGGGTCAGCCTGGAGCTGCTCTGCCCTGTTCCGTGGATCAGTGGGTCGATGGAATATGGCTCGGAGTCTGTCATCGAGATGTCAGTTCCCTTAGACAGTGGAGCCGATGGCTGTCCAGTCTGTGAGCAGGATGGTCTTGCGATGCCCTGCTGGGGAGTCTAGAGTCCCGGCTAGGTAGAGTAGCAAAGAGTGTGTAGGGTTTAGAGGTTTTTGGCTTTGGTTGTGAGCAGTCCCTAAATGTTTGAGAGCTGAGTGTTTGAGCATTTGGCCATTTCATTTGCAGGGGCGGTCTTGGGAGCAGCTGAAGAGAGAGGAGCCTTGTAGGTGAGTTGGGGAGGCAGCAGGAGGAGCGGGGATCCACTGCAGCTTTAGAGATGCCCTCTAATTTTGTCTCTCGCTCACTCAGGTATCCCAGAAGATGACAGCCCCAGTGTCCGAGTCCGGTGAGAGCCAGCGACACGAGGACCTGCCTCGTTGAGAGTGAGTAGAGGGATCGTGGGGGCTGGGGCCACGTGCCACGCTAGTCAGATCTGGAGTCTGGTTTTCTTTCTCGCAGTTGACTGCTAGTAGTGTGACGATGGCAGGAACCCCTGAGGCAGCCCAGGTGCCCCTCCTGTGCATCCAAGATGGCTTGGCGGCCCGGCTCTCGGAAAGATAAGTGCGGGGCAAAGAGCCAGAGAGGGGTTGGGAGTGGGTGCAAGTGTGTGCCTGGCCTGGAGGGATTTTTGACATGAGTCCGGTGCACGGGGTATCCTGTGCCAGGTTATTTGGACTCATGAAAGGAAGGACTTGCTTTTTCTCTTGGGATTCACGTGTGCCGGGCAGAGCAGTTGCGGTCTGTGTCCCGTCCTTTGTCTGGTGCGTGTTTTTTTGTCACGTGGTGTGTGTGGTCACAGGTAGGGGATGTGTCACTTGGGGTCAGCCTGGACCTGCTCTGCCCTGCTGCGTGGATCAGTGGGTAGATGGAATATGGCTGGGAGTCTGACATCAAGATGTCAGTTCCCTTAGACAGTGGAGCCGATGGCTGTCCAGTCTGTGAGCAGGATGGTCTTGCGATGCCCTGCTGGGGGGTCTAGAGTCCTGGCTAGGTAGAGTAGCAAAGAGTGTGTAGGGTTTAGAGGTTTTTGGCTTTGGTTGTGAGTAGTCCTTAAATGTTTGAGAGCTGAGTGTTTGAGCATTTGGCCATTTCATTTGCAGGGGCGGTCTTGGGAGCAGCTGAAGAGAGAGGAGCCTTGTAGGTGAGTTGGGGAGGCAGCAGGAGGAGCGGGGATCCACTGCAGCTTTAGAGATGCCCTCTAATTTTGTCTCTCGCTCACTCAGGTATCCCAGAAGATGGCAGCCCCAGTGTCCGAGTCCGGTGAGAGCCAGCGACACGAGGACCTGCCTCGTTGAGAGTGAGTAGAGGGATCGTGGGGGCTGGGGCCACGTGCCACGCTAGTCAGATCTGGAGTCTGGTTTTCTTTCTCGCAGTTGACTGCTAGTAGTGTGACGATGGCAGGAACCCCTGAGGCAGCCCAGGTGCCCCTCCTGTGCATCCAAGATGGCTTGGCGGCCCGGCTCTCGGAAAGATAAGTGCGGGGCAAAGAGCCAGAGAGGGGTTGGGAGTGGGTGCGTGTGCCTGGCCTGGAGGGATTTTTGACATGAGTCCGGTGCACGGGGTATCCTGTGCCAGGTTATTTGGACTCATGAAAGGAAGGACTTGCTTTTTCTCTTGGGATTCACGTGTGCCGGGCAGAGCAGTTGCGGTCTGTGTCCCGTCCTTTGTCTGGTGCGTGTTTTTTTGTCACGTGGTGTGTGTGGTCACAGGTAGGGGATGTGTCACTTGGGGTCAGCCTGGACCTGCTCTGCCCTGCTCCGTGGATCAGTGGGTAGATGGAATATGGCTGGGAGTCTGACATCAAGATGTCAGTTCCCTTAGACAGTGGAGCCGATGGCTGTCCAGTCTGTGAGCAGGATGGTCTTGCGATGCCCTGCTGGGGGGTCTAGAGTCCCGGCTAGGTAGAGTAGCAAAGATTGTGTAGGTTTAGAGGTTTTTGGCTTTACTAGTGAGCAGTCCCTAAATGTTTGAGAACTGAGTGTTTGAGCATTTGGCCATTTCATTTGCAGGGGCGGTCTTGGGAGCAGCTGAAGAGAGAGGAGCCTTGTAGGTGAGTTGGGGAGGCAGCAGGAGGAGCGGGGATCCACTGCAGCTTTAGAGATGCCCTCTAATTTTGTCTCTCGCTCACTCAGGTATCCCAGAAGATGACAGCACCTTGTCCAGCTGTGGTCAGAGCCATCGACACGAGGACCTGCCTCGTTGAGAGTGAGTAGAGGGATCGTGGGGGCTGGGGCCACGTGCCACGCTAGTCAGATCTGGAGTGTGGTTTTCTTTCTCGCAGTTGACTGCTAGTAGTGTGACGATGGCAGGAACCCCTGAGGCAGCCCAGGTGCCCCTCCTGTGCATCCAAGATGGCTTGGCGTCCCCGGCTCTGGGAAAGATAAGTGCGGGGCAAAGAGCCAGAGAGGGGTTGGGAGTGGGGGTGCAAGTGTGTGCCTGGCCTGGAGGGATTTTTGACATGAGTCCGGTGCACGGGGTATCCTGTGCCAGGTTATTTGGACTCATGAAAGGAAGGACTTGCTTTTTCTCTTGGGATTCACGTGTGCCGGGCAGAGCAGTTGCGGTCTGTGTCCCGTCCTTTGTCTGGTGCGTGTTTTTTTGTCACGTGGTGTGTGTGGACACAGGTAGGGGATGTGTCACTTGGGGTCAGCCTGGACCTGCTCTGCCCTGCTGCGTGGATCAGTGGGTAGATGGAATATGGCTGGGAGTCTGACATCAAGATGTCAGTTCCCTTAGACAGTGGAGCCGATGGCTGTCCAGTCTGTGAGCAGGATGGTCTTGCGATGCCCTGCTGGGGGGTCTAGAGTCCTGGCTAGGTAGAGTAGCAAAGAGTGTGTAGGATTTAGAGGTTTTTGGCTTTGGTTGTGAGCAGTCCCTAAATGTTTGAGAGCTGAGTGTTTGAGCATTTGGCCATTTCATTTGCAGGGGCGGTCTTGGGAGCAGCTGAAGAGAGAGGAGCCTTGTAGGTGAGTTGGGGAGGCAGCAGGAGGAGCGGGGATCCACTGCAGCTTTAGAGATGCCCTCTAATTTTGTCTCTCGCTCACTCAGGTATCCCAGAAGATGACAGCCCCAGTGTCCGAGTCCGGTGAGAGCCAGCGACACGAGGACCTGCCTCGTTGAGTGTGAGTAGAGGGATCGTGGGGGCTGGGGCCACGTGCCACGCTAGTCAGATCTGGAGTCTGGTTTTCTTTCTCGCAGTTGACTGCTAGTAGTGTGACGATGGCAGGAACCCCTGAGGCAGCCCAGGTGCCCCTCCTGTGCATCCAAGATGGCTTGGCGTCCCCGGCTCTGGGAAAGATAAGTGCGGGGCAAAGAGCCAGAGAGGGGTTGGGAGTGGGTGCAAGTGTGTGCCTGGCCTGGAGGGATTTTTGACATGAGTCCGGTGCACGGGGTATCCTGTGCCAGGTTATTTGGACTCATGAAAGGAAGGACTTGCTTTTTCTCTTGGGATTCACGTGTGCCGGGCAGAGCAGTTGCGGTCTGTGTCCCGTCCTTTGTCTGGTGCGTGTTTTGTGTCACGTGGTGTGTGTGGTCACAGGTAGGGGATGTGTCACTTGGGGTCAGCCTGGAGCTGCTCTGCCCTGCTCCGTGGATCAGTGGGTCGATGGAATATGGCTGGGAGTCTGTCATCGAGATGTCAGTTCCCTTAGACAGTGGAGCCGATGGCTGTCCAGTCTGTGAGCAGGATGGTCTTGCGATGCCCTGCTGGGGGGTCTAGAGTCCCGGCTAGGTAGAGTAGCAAAGAGTGTGTAGGGTTTAGAGGTTTTTGGCTTTGGTTGTGAGCAGTCCCTAAATGTTTGAGAGCTGAGTGTTTGAGCATTTGGCCATTTCATTTGCAGGGGCGGTCTTGGGAGCAGCTGAAGAGAGAGGAGCCTTGTAGGTGAGTTGGGGAGGCAGCAGGAGGAGCGGGGATCCACTGCAGCTTTAGAGATGCCCTCTAATTTTGTCTCTCGCTCACTCAGGTATCCCAGAAGATGACAGCCGCAGTGTCTGAGTCCGGTCAGAGCTAGCGACACGAGGACCTGCCTCGTTGAGAGTGAGTAGAGGGATCGTGTGGGCTGGGGCCACGTGCCACGCTAGTCAGATCTGGAGTGTGGTTTTCTTTCTCGCAGTTGACTGCTAGTAGTGTGACGATGGCAGGAACCCCTGAGGCAGCCCAGGTGCCCCTGCTGTGCATCCAAGATGGCTTGGCAGCCCCGGCTCTCGGAAAGATAAGTGCGGGGCAAAGAGCCAGAGAGGGGTTGGGAGTGGGTGCGTGTGCCTGGCCTGGAGGGATTTTTGACATGAGTCCGGTGCACGGGGTATCCTGTGCCAGGTTATTTGGACTCATGAAAGGAAGGACTTGCTTTTTTTCTTGGGATTCACGTGTGCCGGGCAGAGCAGTTGCGGTCTGTGTCCCGTCCTTTGTCTGGTGCGTGTTTTTTTGTCACGTGGTGTGTGTGGTCACAGGTAGGGGATGTGTCACTTGGGGTCAGCCTGGACCTGCTCTGCCCTGCTGCGTGGATCATTGGGTAGATGGAATATGGCTGGGAGTCTGTCATCGAGATGTCAGTTCCCTTAGACAGTGGAGCCGATGGCTGTCCAGTCTGTGAGCAGGATGGTCTTGCGATGCCCTGCTGGGGGGTCTAGAGTCCCGGCTAGGTAGAGTAGCAAAGAGTGTGTAGGGTTTAGAGGTTTTTGGCTTTGGTTGTGAGCAGTCCCTAAATGTTTGAGAGCTGAGTGTTTGAGCATTTGGCCATTTCATTTGCAGGGGCGGTCTTGGGAGCAGCTGAAGAGAGAGGAGCCTTGTAGGTGAGTTGGAGAGGCAGCAGGAGGAGCGGGGATCCACTGCAGCTTTAGAGATGCCCTCTAATTTTGTCTCTCGCTCACTCAGGTATCCCAGAAGATGACAGCCCCAGTGTCCGAGTCCGGTGAGAGCCAGCGACACGAGGACCTGCCTCGTTGAGAGTGAGTAGAGGGATCGTGGGGGCTGGGGCCACGTGCCACGCTAGTCAGATCTGGAGTCTGGTTTTCTTTCTCGCAGTTGACTGCTAGTAGTGTGACGATGGCAGGAACCCCTGAGGCAGCCCAGGTGCCCCTCCTGTGCATCCAAGATGGCTTGGCGGCCCGGCTCTCGGAAAGATAAGTGCGGGGCAAAGAGCCAGAGAGGGGTTGGGAGTGGGTGCGTGTGCCTGGCCTGGAGGGATTTTTGACATGAGTCCGGTGCACGGGGTATCCTGTGCCAGGTTATTTGGATTCATGAAAGGAAGGACTTGCTTTTTCTCTTGGGATTCACGTGTGCCGGGCAGAGCAGTTGCGGTCTGTGTCCCGTCCTTTGTCTGGTGCGTGTTTTTTTGTCACATGGTGTGTGTGGTCACAGGTAGGGGATGTGTCACTTGGGGTCAGCCTGGACCTGCTCTGCCCTGCTGCGTGGATCAGTGGGTCGATGGAATATGGCTGGGAGTCTGTCATCGAGATGTCTGTTCCCTTAGACAGTGGAGCCGATGGCTGTCCAGTCTGTGAGCAGGATGGTCTTGCGATGCCCTGCTGGGGGGTCTAGAGTCCCGGCTAGGTAGAGTAGCAAAGAGTGTGTAGGGTTTAGAGGTTTTTGGCTTTGGTTGTGAGCAGTCCCTAAATGTTTGAGAGCTGAGTGTTTGAGCATTTGGCCATTTCATTTGCAGGGGCGGTCTTGGGAGCAGCTGAAGAGAGAGGAGCCTTGTAGGTGAGTTGGGGAGGCAGCAGGAGGAGCGGGGATCCACTGCAGCTTTAGAGATGCCCTCTAATTTTGTCTCTCGCTCACTCAGGTATCCCAGAAGATGACAGCACCTTGTCCTACTGTGGTCAGAGCCAGCGACACGAGGACCTGCCTCGTTGAGAGTGAGTAGAGGGATCGTGGGGGCTGGGGCCACGTGCCACGCTAGTCAGATCTGGAGTCTGGTTTTCTTTCTCACAGTTGACTGCTAGTAGTGTGACGATGGCAGGAACCCCTGAGGCAGCCCAGGTGCCCCTCCTGTGCATCCAAGATGGCTTGGCGGCCCGGCTCTCGGAAAGATAAGTGCGGGGCAAAGAGCCAGAGAGGGGTTGGGAGTGGGGGTGCAAGTGTGTGCCTGGCCTGGAGGGATTTTTGACATGAGTCCGGTGCACGGGGTATCCTGTGCCAGGTTATTTGGACTCATGAAAGGAAGGACTTGCTTTTTCTCTTGGGATTCACGTGTGCCGGGCAGAGCAGTTGCGGTCTGTGTCCCGTCCTTTGTCTGGTGCGTGTTTTTTTGTCACGTGGTGTGTGTGGTCACAGGTAGGGGATGTGTCACTTGGGGTCAGCCTGGAGCTGCTCTGCCCTGTTCCGTGGATCAGTGGGTCGATGGAATATGGCTCGGAGTCTGTCATCGAGATGTCAGTTCCCTTAGACAGTGGAGCCGATGGCTGTCCAGTCTGTGAGCAGGATGGTCTTGCGATGCCCTGCTGGGGAGTCTAGAGTCCCGGCTAGGTAGAGTAGCAAAGAGTGTGTAGGGTTTAGAGGTTTTTGGCTTTGGTTGTGAGCAGTCCCTAAATGTTTGAGAGCTGAGTGTTTGAGCATTTGGCCATTTCATTTGCAGGGGCGGTCTTGGGAGCAGCTGAAGAGAGAGGAGCCTTGTAGGTGAGTTGGGGAGGCAGCAGGAGGAGCGGGGATCCACTGCAGCTTTAGAGATGCCCTCTAATTTTGTCTCTCGCTCACTCAGGTATCCCAGAAGATGACA